>NW_021845238.1:0-507 GCF_003651465.1 Formica exsecta
GAGTAGGACACGCGAGTAGGACACGCGAGTAGGACACGCGAGCAGGGCACGCGAGTAGGATACGCGATTAGAGTATGCGATTAGGGTACGCGATTACACACTCCCCCAAATTTCGATGATCTCGGATTCTTGCTGGTTTAGCCAGCAAAAGTAGGATTTTTATGACTATTTATTACTGTCTTAATTTAAGATAATTATTTAATTTCTTAAGATTCTTAGGAAAATTGAAAAGTAGGATTCATTTTAGGAAACCTAAAATGTGAAAATTAATTATAAGAAAATGGTAGAAATATTAAAATTATTACTTTTTATACAATTTAAACTAAAAATTAAATAATAGAAAAATTAAAAATAATCTCAAAAAATTTTAAAAATAACATATACACATGTTACACCTTTTTTATAAATCAGAAATCGCATATATCTATATTTATGATGTACAAAATAAAATAAAATACACATGTGTATTACATTTTATTTTTTATATATAAACTTGTATATATATTT
>NW_021845239.1:0-507 GCF_003651465.1 Formica exsecta
TAAAAAAATATTTGTTCTAGAATAAATTAGAATCACAAATATGAAAATCTAAACCTGAGTATAATTTATATGAATAACATCTCGCTTTGGCAAATTTCATTTGAATAGATATGGGCGGCTTCAGGGAAAGACTCGAGAGAAATTTTGCTATTTTTACGGAGATCCATAAAGTGTCACTTTTTATTCCGGATCATTTGCTTAGTCAAAATCTCAGATATATCAAGCCTCGTAACCTAGTATATATAGTAAATTACCTTGATGTTCGTGCGCGCTGTGTAACCGCCCAATAGTTAGACGATAAAATCTCTATGGACCTCCCAGTGCAGAGCTGTTTTTCTCTCGTTTGCGAAACCGACGCGAAACTTTCTCGCACGATTGTCTACAAATCTAAACATCTCTGTTCCTCTCATTAAATTAAATTGAATCTCTCTGATAAATACTCCCGCCTTTCAAAGACACTGCTTTCACACTCCGTCTATGTAATTATTCTTTTTTATGTTTCGGACT
>NW_021845240.1:0-507 GCF_003651465.1 Formica exsecta
TTATATGAATGGCCAAAAGCTGCAGATTCTGCTCTGTTTCTGCCACCAATCTGCCGTCAGATTGCGCGCGCGTAGATCCTGCTCGGTTTCTGCCGCCAATCTGACGTCAAATCATGTTAGCAGATCCTGCTTGGTTTCTGCTACCAATCTGCTGTCAGATTCTGTGAGCAGGATTTGCTCGGTTATTGCTACCAATTTGCCGTCAGATTGCGCGCGCGCAGATCCTGATCGGTTTCTGCCGCTAATCTGTCGTTAATTCATGTTAACAGATCCTGCTCGGTTTCTGCTGTCAAATTCTGTGAGCAGGCTCTGCTTGGTTTTTGTAACCAATCTGTTGATTTAATCTGTAATAACAACTTTTGTACCAACTTTGTAGCCTTTTTGCTGACAACAGTTGATAGCAGGCACTTGGCATAATCTGCTTTCGACAGACTTGACTATCTGGGGTACAATGTTCAAGTATAGAAAAACCACCAACTGAATCGTTGAGTGAAAAATTTCAAGAAT
>NW_021845241.1:0-507 GCF_003651465.1 Formica exsecta
TTCTAACAGAGGATTGTGTTGTTAACAAAGAGCAGAGTAAAAAGGGATCTAGTCTATGCCTATCAGGTTTTGTCTTACCTTAAACTGGATGATCATACATATACTCACCTCTCGGTACGCTCTGAAGATCAAAAGTCGTTTTATATTTACCCATTTGGTATACGCTTTGACGAAGTGAATGAAAATTCATTGATGAGAGTATCACTAGATGGAAATGTGATTGAGGGTACAGAATATCAATATAATAAAACTGGCTATATAATTCATGGTTTTGTTTATCAAGCAAGGAAAGACATTCAAGCAATTTTTCACCTGCATACACCTTCTATTGTAGCAGTTTCTTCTCTAAAAGATGGACTACTTCCAATCAGTCAATGGGCACTGCACTTTTACAATAAAATCTCTTACCATAATTATAACTCCCTAGCACTTAGCAATACAGAAGGAAAGAGGTTAATAGCTGATCTGAAAGAAAATTTTGTCATGTTAATGCGCAATCATGGATCT
>NW_021845242.1:0-507 GCF_003651465.1 Formica exsecta
TGTTTATTAATATTTTGGAACCTTACTAACCAATTTGTTGTATAAATTTTAGTAACTGAGCCATAAATAATTAGTATACTTTGAAATAACCGCTTCTTCGTGATTTTATAACGAACGTATTCCCCTTACGGCATTATTTGCGGTCATCATTGCTAACGTTGTGTATGCTTTCGATGCATCAATGTTGTCTTTTGAAAATATGTCATTCAGCAGCAAGACTTATAAGAATATATTTGATAATATATCTGCAGCGATTATAACATATGTAGAATTAAAAGATATATCTAATCTAAAAGAACCATCGTACATAGTATATAATCGATGTATTTTGTATATGACATAAGTTTTAAGTTGCCTAATTTTTAATTTGTTTTGCCACAAAATCAATTGATAAACATAGAAAACAAAGTATTTAGTTCTATGAATATAAATATGATAACGTCCTTACTTTTAAACGGCGCTAAAGAAGGATCGACAGAGAATGAATTGAAATCTTTTTTGAATGTT
>NW_021845243.1:0-508 GCF_003651465.1 Formica exsecta
AAAAAAAAAGACTTACCTATCCATAGTAAATTGCCAGTATCCTTTCTCAGTAACAGGAACGTATGCGAGCTCACCGACGTAATGATCGGGATCAGTACCACCCAATATCAATTCACCTACCTCGTCCGAAGAGTCATCTCTGCATAGATTATATATTTTCTAATTTTATTGTATAATATAAATATATTTTTGTTAAAATATATATATTTTAATAAAAATATATATTTTTATTAAAAACATTTTTATAGGTATGCGCTATTCATATGGAAAGAAAATACAAACCGATTCAGATAGAAGCTGAAAACAGGTTCTGGCACTAGGTTTTGTTGGACCATATTGTTGAAAACAGGTGTCACTCCATCCTCGGATATCGTGTCATAGCCCATACCCAAGATACCGTCAAACTTCGCATAAACAAACGTTGAGCCTGGTTCCTCAACCGCTTCTGCGAATGTTTGGTGTTGAACATTGAGGCCGGCAACCTATAAAAAATTATATTAATAATAAA
>NW_021845244.1:0-508 GCF_003651465.1 Formica exsecta
CTCTCTCTCTCTCTCTCTCTCTCTCTCTCTCTCTCTCTCTCTACTGAATTAGTAATTAATATATTTAGAAATTTCTCAAGTAAAAGCAAAATATCTCTAATTTAAACTAATTGCCATAGATAAAGCAGAAATAACACAGTATTTAAAACATGGAAAATACGATAATTATGATGAAGCTTAGTTACGAAGCCAAAATCTTTCGAGGTATTTAACAAATCATTAATTCTAGTATAATCTCTCATAACGAAGAAGAAAAACTAAAAAAGAAAAAAGTTTTGCAAAAAACGAAATAAAAGAAAAACTATATTTCGCAGAATTTAGTCTGATGCTGTAGAAAAATTATTTAAATTCATTATGGAAATTATGTAGAAAAAAAATCGCAGAAAGAATATAAATAATATATAGATAATAGATAAAAAGAAAGGATTTCTTATATGAATTGTTTTATATCAAAAAATGTTAATAATTTTTAAGAGTAATTATGTGATGACTAAAAAAAAAAATATAT
>NW_021845245.1:0-508 GCF_003651465.1 Formica exsecta
GAGAGAGAGAGAAAGAGGGAGAAAAAGGAAGAAAGAGAGAGGAACCTGAGCGAACAAGAAGCGAACAAACGGTACGTGACAAACTCCACACTCTGCTGTTTCGTTCGGAGCAAGCGAATGAGCGTCGATGCGCGGGGGAGTCAGCTGATAAGACTCAACGGCGATTCATCACTCGGCGATTATCTGGCTGTCAGTTCCGGTTCGGTGATGGATCAAACGTCGTGTTCCGTGTTGCCGTGTGTCGCGGCGAATGTTTTTGCCATCGCGACTTATCCGCCCGCGAGATATACGAGAACGGCTGCAGATATACGGCGCTCGACCGATTTAGCTTGAAATTATTATCCCGAGATAAAGTTCTCTCCGTCAATTTTGCTTGTGGAAAAACGTCACTAATCACAAATCGAAAATTATTTTAATCTATTGCCTGCAGGCATTTGTGAAATTAAGATCATCGATTTTTCATCGTTATACTTTTTAAAGCCAATGACATAAATTCGTTTAAAAATAT
>NW_021845246.1:0-508 GCF_003651465.1 Formica exsecta
AACGCGAGAAAACGGCGACAAAAATATATAAATAAAACGGTGCTGTAGTGCGGGCCAGGATTTCCTATTTTTTCTCGCATAGTCGAGGCGTAGACGAGGCGAAAACGACGCGAACAAATATAAGAAGAAAAGAGAAAGATAATATAGAGCAGCAGAGCGCGCAAGAAATGAAAAAGGATGATCCACACGCACTCATCTCATGACTCTCTTTAAAAGTAACGACTGAAAGACTCTAGGCTGTACATAAAGTATAAGGCATGTATGTTCGGTGTTTTAAAAATGCAAAAATTCCTTATTAACGCAAAAAAAATTATACCTACGAAAAAAGTAAACCATATTAAGCAAGGCTACTCTCTCGGTGTTTTTTGGAACTAAACTTAAAATTTACCCTATTTAAAGCAAAAAAACCATGAATAATGTAACTTTAAAGAAAGCGCGCGTAAACGCGAAAACAAGTTATAATGAGTGTAAACGTTAAGGTCTCCTTAGGATTAAAGAAAAAAAAAAA
>NW_021845247.1:0-508 GCF_003651465.1 Formica exsecta
ATAAAAATTCTTATATATTTTTTTATTATTTTATAAGAACTGCTATTTTCTTGCAGTATCGGGCAAGCGCGATAAGTGCGTGCTCTCTAGCAAAGTTAATTCTATCAAAGTTTAACTTCGTGAAATTCAAGAGAAAAAGAGAGAAATTTCTTCTTATTATCTTAAGCATTGTCGATCGACGCAACTGCGGCGCGAATACAAAGGAGGATAAGCGTGGCCGATTCTGTCCGCAGTTCTCGGTCTGTTTATCGCGGCACGAAAACGCTTTTTGCTTATCGAGATCGAGCGACGGCAAACGGCTGGAAATGCTTCTCGTTCGCGAATCCTCGGTAGGAGTGGTTGCGGAATTCGCAACAGCACGAGGATGCTGCTGCATCCCAAGCACACGTATGCGCGCACGCCGCATAATCGAAATGCACTGTTCGTGCTTCCTTCCCCTTCTCTTCCTCCTCGGCTTATCTCTCTCATTCCCCTCCTCTCTTTCTCTCTCTCTCTCTCTCTCTCTCTC
>NW_021845248.1:0-508 GCF_003651465.1 Formica exsecta
ATGCTCCGCAGCTCGCAAGCGATTTTGTACCTTCCGATCCGAATTCCTGGATATCCCCGCGCAGTTCATCTTCTTTGGGCAAAGAGTACCGTCAGGACGTCGAATCCTCCTCGGAGAGAAATACGAGCACTGCGAGTTTTTCGAAGTCGAGGTTTTTCTGCAGATACCCATCTCTTCCTAAGCACCCCCATTTGATCCGCAGTAGCATCCCCAAGCATCCTTTTGTTGCGCAGACGAAAATGGATCAGATAGAGGAGGAGGAAGCGATGGCAGAGAAAACGATGCAGTGTGACGAAAAGGTCGAACAAAAACCTGATACGCTTGAATTGACAATGAGATGTTCGACTACATTGCCCATACCTGTGCCTCAATCTGCATTAAACATCTCGTATCTCAGGACGCCCAAATGTACGGATTCATCTACGAGTAGCAATTATGATCTGCCAAAGTAATTATATAATAATAATAATTAATAATACTATAATAATAACATATATATGTTTATATA
>NW_021845249.1:0-508 GCF_003651465.1 Formica exsecta
AGAGAGAGAGAGAGAGAGAGAGAGAGAGAGAGAGAGAGAGTCCTTTTTTTTCTCTCCCGCAAGAGATCTCTCGACGAAAAGGGAAAAAGTACACGAAAGTCGCGTGTTACAAAACAAGTGTGCGAGCGGTATAAAAACTACGCGCGAAATATTCCAAGCATCTATATACACCGTGTATTGTTTCTCTTTTGCATTTTTTACACATCGCGTTCTTGATACGCGCGGCGAAATTTCTCGCGCGAAACGCGCGCCATTATATCGAGATCATTTGAATATGCGGAAAGTTGAACGAGCAAAGTTTTGAGAAGCGTTAAGAAAACCTAGTTTCATTCCGCGCGCTCGGTGTACCGTAAACGATTAATGGCAAGAAACGTGAATCAATTTTCTAAGATGGAAAACGTTGCTCTTTTTGACCTAGGTTACCGACGACGCGATATCGATCGTCCGCCGAACGGCAGAGAAGGGACCAATTAAGGGATACTAACCCCCCCCCTCCCCCTCCCCTCCC
>NW_021845250.1:0-508 GCF_003651465.1 Formica exsecta
TATATAATATATATTGATTAAAATGGAATATTTGCCCAGATCTAAAGCACACACATTAATTGTTTATATAAAAATTTCTTATCATGTGCTTTATCTGAAAAAAATTTTCCAATCTTCAGTTTCTCATAGTTGCAAATTAATAATACTTATATTAATAATTAATAATCTCTTGCAAAATATGAACAAAAAATCTAGTTGAAAGTCTATTTGCACATTGATGCGTATAGTACGCATATCGTCTATACATATACATATATATGTATAGAGACTCCATTGTACTTGTCTATAGTCCAAATAATAATGTGTGTGTACCGTGTATTGTATACGCTTGAAAACACACAGACACTTTATGTAAATCTACGATTGCGCGAAAGAGTCACGGTCGATTGTCGATGATTCAGTTTCCTCGCGCATGAACTTTTGAATCGATCTGTAACGCATAAAACATCCTGCGATAATAGCCGCGTAGATACCGCGCTGCGATAGTACGTTCGTGGAATATAGGACC
>NW_021845251.1:0-508 GCF_003651465.1 Formica exsecta
TATATATATATATATCTCTCGATATCCGTTGCCGATATTTGCCACCGATCTATTCCAATCTATATCGACAACTGCATTCCGTTTTACGATTCACCAAACGCGGTATACGTATGTCAATATGCAGTATCATGCATAATGCTCGATCACGTAACAATTGCCGCCGTTGCTATTCGGCGTTGTAAATATATGTATGTACAGAGTGCGATTCTTTTTCTTGCGTGGCCCACGCTATTTCCCTTTTCACAATTGTAAGACCAACTATAACTGGCGAGGCGAGGATGCCGAGCGAGAACGGATCACGATCACGGACGTTACTCGTGCGTTCCGAAAAGAACGCGGATGGATGTCGAGGGGGGCAATGTCGCGAAACGAGGACGATGCGTTCCGAAACGCAACGTTTGCCGCGCGGATCTGGCGGATTTATACTGCGTACGACGTATGACTTTTGATCCAATAGGAGAGTTTGTTTCCTGGGGACAAAAATGTCGTTGGTTGGAAATCGCATTTC
>NW_021845252.1:0-508 GCF_003651465.1 Formica exsecta
TGCGCAAGCCACTTGGATGCATATTCTGCAAATTCGTTTTCTGTTATTTCTTTATATAACATACGAACAGCTTCTGAAATATATCCAAATAATATTCAACATATGTTTTAAATATTAATCAAAGTATATATACAGTGTTCCAATAAAATAATACATAAATAATTCGTAAATAGTACATATAGAGAATCAATTGTTAAAGTGATAATTGTAAGAGATTTCGAAGGAAACATCAGATTAAATATGAAATATATGACAATACATTATTATGATATTAAAATGTTTTTTTGATTATTTCAAAGTCAACTTTGATTTTTTCTCAATATAAATAGATTCCTCAGCTTATTTTACGTATAAAAGAACTGAAATAACATAAAAATAATTTTAATGCCTTAACAAATAGCTATCTTATATGTTTCTTTCAAAATCTCAAAAGTTTAATTTAAATAATTGTTTCTTAATATCTATACGGAAAAAAATGCTGTTGTTTCAATAAAAGTCTATGTCACGG
>NW_021845253.1:0-509 GCF_003651465.1 Formica exsecta
AAACAAAAAAAAAAAAAAAAAAAAAAGGAAGAAGAATGTGAATACACACACACATACATATATACACATACACGTACGCCTACCGCTTGTTACAATCAAAAATTCTCGGACACTTTTCGTACGAGCGAAAATTCTAGAATTCACGCGAATTGGCAGTAGTTTCACGCTATACATTCCCGGGGTTTAACAACGAGGGCATTATTTCCCGGCCGTGCGCGTTGCAATCTTCGCTCCAAGTTTCTCATGATATTTAATCAGGCGGACGCCGCAGCGCGCGATCTTTCTGCGTTCTGCCGCTCTCTTTCTCCGTCTGGTCCCTGTCTCTCTCTCTCTCCTTCACTTTTCGTTTCCTTTTCTTTTTCTTTTTTTTTTCTTCCTCCCCTTTTCGAGGGAAGAGCTTTTTCCTGAGCGGTCGCTCCGCAAAAATTTTCCCCCGAGCGCGAATAATAAATTCCGTTTTACGAGGCGCTCTTAATTCAAGTGGAAATCGTTGTAGTTACGTGTTATCG
>NW_021845254.1:0-509 GCF_003651465.1 Formica exsecta
AAGAGCGATTGTGTGCAGTGCGCGCGCGTTGACCAGAGTGATAATGCACGCGATATCTCTTCATTCCGCGTATCTTGCGGTTTTTTTATCTCATACATACATGCGAGAACCTACCTGGTGCATAGCACGATAACGAAGGAACGCGCGGCGCGTCTTATCGCGATAACTCGAACGCAACCTTGCGAAACAATTTTATGCCAATTGCTGTTCGCATTTAAGACGCATGGCTATCACAGCATGATCGATCGCGATTACAATTGAATATAAAAGAGTTTCCAAGTTATCTTATTCCGAGATTTGATCAGGTTAATAAAATCGAGTAAAGAAATAATTGAATAATATAATAATAAACGTGAAAAAATGGTAACATTATACGATATCTCCAAGAGATTTTTTTTTACAACGCATATAAAGTTCTATCAGTATTTGGAGCAGAGTGTCCAGATAGAGAGCTATCATCAGGGAGCGTAATGTGTCCAATGAAATTTGTTCTGTTGACTTGGTCAGTT
>NW_021845255.1:0-509 GCF_003651465.1 Formica exsecta
GCTGATAAGCTTTCTTTTGCTTTAACACTGATTAAAATATTATCTGAATCCACTTTCGGAAAAAACTTCACTCCAGGACCAAAGGTAAAGTACAGCACACTAAATGAAAACAGGACGAATACAGTAGCACATATGAATTTTTTAGGATGATCTAAAACCTTCTCTAGCATGCGTGTGTAAGCTCTTATTATAGGCCCAGCATTTTTTATCTCACCACTTTCTATAGCACTCATTTTTTTTATTTCTTTTTTTGAAGTTATCGAAGGCTTGCCAAATATTGCACCAAGTGTTGGTATAAAAACCAAAGCCATAATGAGCGATCCAGTCAAAGTTAGAATTATTGTAATTGGTATGTACTGCATGAATTTACCAACAGTATCAGGCCAGAATAATAGAGGAAAAAACACTGCTAATTTAGTTAACGTCGATGATAGAACCGGATAAAACATATCACGAACTGAAGTGTGAAAGGCTTCTACTTTGTCCATTCCGCAGATCATCTTTCTATC
>NW_021845256.1:0-509 GCF_003651465.1 Formica exsecta
ATATAACCAGAATGTTATAAAATTTACTAGAACTTAAAATAATCCAGAGATTGTTTATAGGAAACGTAACTTTAAAATGTCTCGCTAAATTATATAACGCGATTCAATTAATGCTTATATATGTATTCTTTTCAGACATCTTCAACGCTCTCAACACACTCTCTCTCTCTCTTTCTCATTTATACATCTCGCGCTTCTCTATATCCTCGCGTCTTCCACTTTGCTTCGACCTCAATTCGCTACATTCCTTTCAATCGCGCCGGTACTCGTGGCACTGTTTTATCTCCGTAAATAAATCATTACAGATAGTATTAAGAGATACATATTTTCTCCGAAGCGCGAACACGTGGTGATCTCGCGATGTAGCTCGTCACATCGCGCTTGCTGACAATTCTTTCGGAAAGGATTATCAGCTGAGCTATTCTATCGCTTTTATAGCGATTTCACTTGAATAAACAAATGTATTTAATATTGATACTTTAATATAGAATAATATAAATAATATATTA
>NW_021845257.1:0-509 GCF_003651465.1 Formica exsecta
GAACATGAAAATTCGCGCTGACACTCACTGCGTGACAGAATAGAAAATGACAAATTCATTGTCAATGCGAAGGCCACAAGGACATGGTCAATTATTTTCATGCGCGCATGGAGTAGACAATTGCAACTGGTGGGTGTGATTTACTGTAGTGTACGAAGTGAAACAAAATCACAGTGAAAGGCCCCACGGTATATTAAGACGAGAAATAGCCGAACATGTATCAGTCGCACAAGAGACTGCACTACCAGTAGTGGTCGAAATATACGTGCTCGAACATGAATAGAATCGTAAGTACGGCATCAATTGTGGTGATAATTAAAAATATGATAAGACTTATGTCGAACTAAAATTGGATCGTAAAATTACGTAGAAATTTTTTGTCAACATCTGGTCTGCATTGATTTAATTTTATTAATTCCTAATTTTTTAATTTTATTAATTCCTAATTTTTTGTAACAAATAATACCTTTAATATTTATATTAATATTTCTTTAAATTTATACTTATAT
>NW_021845258.1:0-509 GCF_003651465.1 Formica exsecta
CGTTTCCGCGCCGACTCACGAGAGGATCGTTCCTTCGTCGCAGTTTTACGCCCCGCTAATTTCCGTTCGCGATGCGCGGGATCCCGCGTGTACGCACAGGCACATGTAGGTATGCGCGTTTTAGTCCGATCGGTCGGTCGGTTTCCACTGCGTACTGCGAAGATATAAATTCCGCGTATATACGGCGGTTATCGCGGTGCGAAGCGAGCCGCCAGAGGCGGACGAGAGACTGTAATAATCTGGCGGCGCGGTGGCCGCCAAGGTGAAGAAAGAGACGAGAGTAAGAAAAACAAGGGGGAGATATTGAGAGAAATAGCGAAGAATGGCAGAGAGAGAGAGAGAGGGAGAGAGAAAAAAAACAGTTCGCGACAGGGCCGAGAATCGCGACGTGAATCGAATCAAACAAAGAAACGCGTTCGCGATCGACGACCTCCAATGAAATTCGTTCGAGGAGAAGAAAAATCGATTCAATGTTTCTTTTTTATTTCAAAAAATTTACTATTCTTTCA
>NW_021845259.1:0-509 GCF_003651465.1 Formica exsecta
AGATCTGTTCGAAAGCTTTTGCAACGAAACATACGTTACGGAATACGACTGGTTTCAAACGTAAGTGAATTAATCCAGTTCTGAACTTGCCACAACTTTTGTAGTACACAAATTCTCTCGTCGATCTAAAATTAAGCCTTCTTTAACAAGAATGTCTCTCTTCATGCATTTCAATAGCTTTTGAATTATAAACATTTAAAAATGTGACTCTTTACAATTTAAATTCTTTGAAATTTAAAATAAATAAATTCTTAAAACTTGCACAATTATAAGAATGTATATTTTATATAAACATTATTATATTTTAAATAAACATTATTGTCGCAAAATTTTAATTTTTAAGCCTTGATTACTAAGATTTTTAATATCAAAAGTTAAAAAAGGAATATATTAAAAAAAGATGGCATCTAAACAAATTGTTAATGCATGTTGAAAGATAAATTTTAAATGTATAAAATCTTGTATCTGCAACGTATAATAATTAATTTTCTATTGCAAAATTTAACGTA
>NW_021845260.1:0-509 GCF_003651465.1 Formica exsecta
TATATATATATATATAGAATAGTTTCGACAATATGTATAGTTGAACAAATAAAATAATGACGAGATTGGATCGTGTCATCGTCCGTCGGGTTCATGCCACGATGTTTTCCAATTACTTTTCTCCCTCAGGGACGACATCAACTTTCCCGGCAAAATTTGCGAAACGACGACAGCAAAATAAATTCGAGGGATGATGTTCGATGCGCATTAGTAAATCGTCTCTCGCGATAACTTCCACGGAGCAACAAAATAATAATATCACTCGGAACGACATTATGCCAGTTGCTGCTTGTCGCATGTCGCAGTTTGTAAACATTCTACAGAATAAGTTTCTGTTACAGGTAATACGATGTTAATTACTATAACAAGATAACTTATGCAAGGAATTATGATGTATTATAAACTGTATAAGATATATAATGAGAAATATTTTAGGAATAAATTCTTTTTTCTCTCTCTTTTGAGTAAAATTTAGAATCGATCTCTTTTTGCTCTGAAATGTGTTAACA
>NW_021845261.1:0-510 GCF_003651465.1 Formica exsecta
TATATATATATATATATTCCTCCTACTCTCTTCTTTTCTTTTTCGTGCGCCCGCGAGACCGCACCGGTGCGCGTGTCACCGGTTTTTATTCGCTAGTCTTCTTTATGTGACGATTTCTTGTGACGGCGATGACAACGATAAACGGACAGTTTCCAAACGCCGGGGAATTTTATTTCAGGCACAACCGGGACGTTGATATAAACGACGATGTTGGCGGAAACGACGTCCCTTGGTGACGGCCGGCGGTGACGGCACCCGACCCTCCTCTTCTCATGGTCGGAAGACGCGCGGACGACCTGCGATGTTACGGCGTTGGGGGTTGCGACGTGCCTGACGCGCGGGGACGACCGACCACCGACCGACAAGCTCCGTCCTCCGCTTATACCGCGACACGCGCGCGTCCACCGCCCCGCGAAAGGATCCTGGAGGCTGCGCCGGATGGGCCCGCAAGTGCGCAAGCTCGCAAACTCACCCTGTTCTCTTCGTATGCGCCTCGCCTTCTCGGCAACC
>NW_021845262.1:0-510 GCF_003651465.1 Formica exsecta
AAGAGCAAGCCTTAAAAAGTAAAACCAAAGTTTCTCCTTTACGCTCAATGATAGCAACGATCGTTAAGCCACGGATACGCCTATCGCGGTAAAATCACTATGCTCTGCACGAGAAGCAGCTACATTGCAGATCAAACGTATGATTTTGTTCAGCGAATTAAAAACGAATATTCCCATTAAATGGATTACGCTAACTCTCGCTCTTGCATATGTAGATTATTATTAACATGTTACATAGATTGAAGCAATGTAGGATAACAAGCTAGAAGAGAGGAAATACTTTTATACTGTAATTTTTCTTATAGATGTTTTAATCGTATCACAAGTTTATTAAGATACATTAACGGTGCGTTGTATATTTTAAGATGCATGTGTACACGTGCGGATAATTACATTTTTTTATTGTGATATCTATCTAAAAAAAACTTATTTAATTCATCTATTCAACTCTCTATCAATTTTATTTTTATAACAATAATTTAATAATTATTAATTTAATTTAATAATAAT
>NW_021845263.1:0-510 GCF_003651465.1 Formica exsecta
GAGAGAGAGAGAGAGAGAGATAGAAATGAGAGCGGAGCGCGTTTAAACCGACGAGATCCCGTCATCGTTTCGAATGTCCTGCTACAGCTACAGTTTCTTTCTGACGAATGACGTGGCTAATTAATGACCTCGTAAATGTTAACATGTACGATGTGTTAAGCTTCATTTATACTCTTGGCGACGTTTAATCTCAGCAGGTTTTTACATCAACGTCGATACAATCGGCAAAATTATATCGTGCGATGTTTACGCGAAATTCATTTTATTATTTGACTTGTTCGATATTATTTTTTCATTATAAAAACGTATATATGTAAGCCAAATTATCTCAGTTTAATTTTATAAATGCTGAAAAAAATGTCCGGACTAGTCATAACAAAACTCTTCTCGATGATTCTCCATTTCTTAATTACTCGACCAATCGGACGCTATTTCATCCCGAATTCGCTTCCAAAAGCTGACTCGGCGGAATCGCGCGCGGCCACCCCCGTCGTGCGTGTTCTCAATCTA
>NW_021845264.1:0-510 GCF_003651465.1 Formica exsecta
ATAAATGACGTTTAAAAGTCGGTGAACAATATTAAACTCTGATAAATAGCCATCATTATGATACTCATACGAGTCTTTCATCGCGAGAGTTAATCAATCGTACGAATTGATAATTATAATCGTTAATTGTATACTGAAATAACCGCGTTTCCAAGTATAATGAGACGAATCGAAGAGACGGAGAATTATAAATTATATTATTGTGATATTTTCGGGCGATAATTATTTCTTTAAATATGCTTGAAGAAAGAGAGAGAGAGAAAGAGATTCGAATATATTTTGTGTTTCGGGTCTTAAATTCTTTTCATTAAGATTCAAATTGCTAATCATTTATTCTTATTGTTAGTAACATACAATTAAGAACGCGTAGTAATATAAACTAATCGAAGAATCAAGTGATTAAAATAACGAACATCACACACATGACACATCAATTATTGATTAATAATTAATATAATATTAATATGATATTGAAAGAGTAGAATATAA
The DNA here is from genome assembly GCF_003651465.1 of Formica exsecta. Taxonomy (NCBI): domain Eukaryota; kingdom Metazoa; phylum Arthropoda; class Insecta; order Hymenoptera; family Formicidae; genus Formica; species Formica exsecta. Next base: position 490 of record NW_021845264.1, read on the forward strand.
TTAATATAATTATATTAAATA
>NW_021845265.1:0-510 GCF_003651465.1 Formica exsecta
AAAAAAAAAAAAAAAAAAAAAAAAAAGAGTACAAGACTCTATCAAATAATATCGAGATTACTGATTGAAAATTTGATAGAGATCAAAATAATCGCTTTCTCGACTTCGAATTCGATTTCTCGAGCGTTAAGGCAAGTTGATTACGTCCGTTGTTAAATATGTATCAACAAAGTGTGTCGAATAAAATTTGTATAGTCATTGTGAATAATGCATATTACTGTTTATAACTTGTGAATATGGAATTAAAAGAAACATTTATAAAGAAAAGATCAATCAAAAGAAAAGAAAAAAGAAATTCACTCTAGATTAGATTATGCATTTGTCACAAGAATGTAAAGGGAGTACAAGATGTGTATATATATATAGTAAAAGTAATAAAAATATATATAAATAAAAAAGAAAAAATCTAGAATTTTAAGGACGCACTCTTTTAAAGAGATAAGAAAGCCTTACTTTTAAGCGCGTGTATGTGTCTATTTATACATATATACATGTACATATATATATATA
>NW_021845266.1:0-510 GCF_003651465.1 Formica exsecta
TTTTCTTTTTCAAAAATTATATAATACCAATAAGCAGAAAATAAAACAAACTAAATGATTAAACTAAATTTTTTTTTTATATTATACATTTATAATTTTTAATAGATTAATGTGATAAGTATTTTTAACATATTTAAAACTATATGTATTTTCTTTTCAGATTGTTTTTTATCATATTTTGCTAAGAAATTTAAATTTCTTAGTCAGCCCTAATAAGATAATTTTTCTAGTCTTAAATATTCGTGTTTACTCGAAAAATATCTAAATGAAAGAAAAAGAAATTTAGCCACGTTACATTTATCGAGTAACGTATTCTAACGATAAGATGCGATAGGAAAGCGTTTTCTTAGCGTTCAAAATATATTTAGCAGGCATATACCAATCATCTTATCTATCACACGATTCAGTTACTGTTCCTTGAAATATTTTCTAACGATAAGAATGTTAAGCTATGAAAATATATAGACTGTTTTTAAATTTGCTGCACAAGATCGGAAATGGGTATTACGC
>NW_021845267.1:0-510 GCF_003651465.1 Formica exsecta
AAAAAAAAGAAAATAAATAAATTCGTATTTCTAAACTACACATTCGCGAATCGAATATTTTAGGATAAAATAATATTTTGACCAAGATCGATTTAATATCTATCGCGTAAAGCTTCCGGATAAGCCAAACGTTAATAATTTTACATTTTTCTGATTTTCCGAGAGAATAAATTAATTTTTCTCTCGATAGATAAATTATAATTTTTAAAACGTTACACACTAAAAAGTCACAACGATAGACATACGTGCGCGTGCCACGTGCGATAGATAATTAATAGAGGTGAAAAAAATAGATCTGCGTTTACATATTTAGAAGCAACAGATCGTATAAAACTTGTTTCTCCGTCGTTTTCTCATTTGAAAATTTCACGAGATATCTAATACGCATGTAAGAAATGTAAAATTTAAAATATATACGAGCGAATTAGAATAAGCTTAATGAAATCGTGGGTCTTCATTAATCGATAACAGAGACGATTGGGAATAGGTTTAGCTGTTGAAAATGCGTAA
>NW_021845268.1:0-510 GCF_003651465.1 Formica exsecta
TTTTTTTTTTGTCTTGGTAAAAAGTGAGTAAAGAATATCTTGAAAAATTCGTGTTGATTTATTTGATCCGCGTTTACGTAAGCTTATTGTTAGATAGAAGAGTTCGGGCTGATAACTATAATTGCTTAATTATAACTCGTGCCGCGAAGCAAGATGTAATTAGCCCACTCTACCTCTCCGGTATCTGAATAAGTGTACAAAGCAAATTAACTGGGCATCACTGTGCACGTTGCATCGCACGCGCTTCTCTCTCTATTGTGTTCTCATCTCGCTTTTTATTTATCACGTTGGTACGTGCCGCGTCACGAGTTTTAAAGATTACAACAATCGCCTAGGTCTTTCTATTCCGCTCTACTCTTGCATCGTGATATAAAAGACTCTCTCGTGACATTTTAGAAGAATGAGCACATTTACATGCCATTTTCCGCGGTTTCTCTCATTGTAAAAAACTTGAGAAAAGTTTAACAAGAGATAACACTATTCAAAAATATAAAAAACAATTTTTTTTTT
>NW_021845269.1:0-510 GCF_003651465.1 Formica exsecta
TTTTGTATTTGCGCGTATCTATTAAAATGGAACACCCCGTGTAAAGATATTGCGGTATCCGTTTGCGCTCGGCGCAAACTAGCCTCCCAAAGCATCGAGGGAAAGTATTAAAAGAAAGTTTATACTCACGGCAATTAATCTCTTGCAGACTTCGCCGAACGGACAGTTGAACCGAGGTTAAGTCAGTTAATTGGTTAAAAGCATTGCGTGTCAGTAGGTTTTTCCGCGAAAAGCAGATTCTGATTATCGACTAACAAATTGACCCCTTAATAGATAGCATCTTTCTACGAGCGACAAATTTGTTACAGGAAGACACGCGACAACGGTTAATTATCTTTAAATACTTGCACATGTGTGTGTATGTGAAACAATGTAAATAATAACACATCTTTTCAATGATAAAGAAGATATAATAATTAATTTGGTTAATGCTATCGTTATCTCATCTAAGGGTCGCGCTTTTAGTAATTTGATAAAATAATCAAATTGTTTCAATTACATTGATTATGC
>NW_021845270.1:0-511 GCF_003651465.1 Formica exsecta
AAAAAGTTCTCGAATTGTCAGGCGCGATGAAATTAGCGTTCCCATGGAGTAGGATACGCCGGAGATCTCCGTCGATCTCCTGGTAAATAAGATTACGAGTACGCAGGGGCAAAATCCGGGCGGCGGCAAAGTACTACAAAGAACCACAAAGAGAGGACTTTGCCGGATCGTTGCACGCTTTTCCGCGAGGATCGAGACAGATACGAGATCTACGAGAGAATAACTTCCCCATTGTAGGGCGGCTTCGCCCTCATGGACGATTTAAAGTTTCATGTACTCGCGTTCATACACGGTGTGCCGGAAGTAGAAACGAATTTAGAACAAGCGCACCAGAATTAAATGATCGATGAAGAATAATTTTGCGCGTGAAAATATTCTCTCCTCGTGGCATATTTTTTAATTTCGAACAAACATATACACATTTATTTTTTCCTTCTATCTTACACATTTTATCGTTTACTTCATAGATTTATCACATCTCTTGCATATTCTTCTTATCATTCTTCTTACG
>NW_021845271.1:0-511 GCF_003651465.1 Formica exsecta
AAATATATTATTATATTATCTCTCGTGTTTAGATTACTATAAGTTTAACTGATTCATTAGTTTTATTTTAGTTTATTTTATCTTTCTAAGAAATCATATTTCTCTAAATTTTTAAAGATAACTAATCTTGAAAAATTTTTTCAATAATACATTTATACTAATGTTATATTTACTATATTTTGTGCAGAATCGTGCAATTTTACTTTAAGTGTTATTTTACTCGGTTATAAAATATATCGAAAAAAAACTTGAAACTTTTACATAAATATAATAATACACATTAAATAATTAAAACTTAGTTTCTTGGATCTATTTTTTCTTTTCTTTGATTATATTTGTATTATTAACTAATTTAAATAAATTAGAAGAAAGCAATCCCGGAATGAAGAAAGGATTTATGAAGTTAATGATGTGCCTTTATAAAAGCGTTCTTGAATATCTAGAAAATTGAAGTATACCGAACCAGTGCACATATTTGATTGAATTTTAGTGAGTAAGGAGAAATTTAATG
>NW_021845272.1:0-511 GCF_003651465.1 Formica exsecta
ATATATATATATCTTGGCAAAAGTGAAAGAGAAATACATACATAAAAGACAAGAGAGTGAATCTCTGTTAGAAAGATTAGGCTATCTCTGTCACGGAAAAGCTTTTTTCTCTCGTTAGGTCAAATTCTCGATATTTTAAGAATTTTGAAAAAAAAGATTCTTTTGCAATAAAGATAAAATTTAGCCTATCTTTTGCATGAAATTCGTGTAATGAGATTATTCTCCCTATAAAAAATGAAATCTCTCGAAACGTGTTTTCAAAAATTTGTGAAGTTTCTCCGAGAAAATGGTGCAACGCTCGATTTTATGCGTCACATGACTTTTACGATCGCTCGACCGTGTAAGATCAACGTATTGGCGCTCTTCCTTCCGCTTTTTTCTCCGTTTTCTCATTTACAATGCATTTACCGTTACGAATGTATATGGTATGTCAAGGTTCGATCGCTGCTGACGATGACAATTCGAATATATAATGTTCCGTTTTAATTAACATCGAGTCATTGACTACTTC
>NW_021845273.1:0-511 GCF_003651465.1 Formica exsecta
ATATATATTCTTAAAGAATATCTGAATAAAGACTGAGATTCTAATTTCGCTATTTAAAGCGCAAACAATTATTAAAAATAATATACTTCAAGTATTGTATCGCATATGCGATTATCGGATCGTATGTACATGCTTGTATGTATATGTATATGTATACATCCTTGTTTAGATGGTACATTCGCATAAATGTAAACTTGTATAGATATATTAAATTGAACATTGCAATAATTATATAAATTGTGTACAATTATAATTCTCTGATACAAAGCAATTATTCTTGTACACATATAAAACGCGAATACGTATAAAATTGGAAATGATTATCGATTTAATATCGAGATATTCTCGTGACATGTTTGCTACGCGATAAAATGGCAACATCTATCTCGCAAAGCTACGAAAAAAAAGCTTGATTTTTTTCATGAATGTCGAATGCTCAAATTGAAATTAATATTTCAGATATATATTCGTTTTTATATATGTATATGTATATTAATAAAAGAAAAAAAAA
>NW_021845274.1:0-511 GCF_003651465.1 Formica exsecta
TCTCTCTCTCTCTCTCTCTCTCTCTCCCTCTTTCTTCAAATATAATTGCGTTTTCTTCTAAACAATGAAAATAATATTTAAATTTATGAATTATTATTATTAATTGCAATTAGAAATGTCATTTAAATGTTGTTTGCAATTTATACAGATAAAATTTCGCATTTTTAATAATATCAATAATTCTAAATAAATATTATTAATGATTTATTATAATCCCATGTGTATCTTCGAATTAGATTTCATTAGAACATCAAAGATCACTTACATTATCCAGTCTAAATCGCACTTCTGATCATATCGCGAGCAGTCAAGCTGAATCGTTAATTTGCTATAAAGTTTACGCGACGTAAGCGAGCACGACGTTGATTCGAGGATAAAAAAGATCATTTATTTATAAGCGGATACGCGTTGTTGAAAGGATACACGTGACGCAACGTATATGAGATACGCGAACTTTATTAGGCTCTCTCCTCAATCGGCGGTGAATCCAGCAGAAATGAATGAAACGACA
>NW_021845275.1:0-511 GCF_003651465.1 Formica exsecta
GGGGGGGGGGGGGGGGCAGACAGCGCGACGGAGACAATCGTCCCCTATTCGCGAAACATCGAGCGATGTCCTCGGGCCGTTAACCCTTTAGATCCTCTCCTCCTCCCATCTTGCCGGCTGACGACCCGATGGTCCACGAGATACCGATCTTCGCGTTTTATAATTCGACTCCGCGAATTATAATTGGTTTAAGAGCCGCCTGATGAACGCTGAATGATTCTAATTCCCTTCGAGCTAAACGCAACACTCGAACGAATATATTAAAAAAAGTAATAGATATTAAGTGATATTGTTTCAACAAATTTATCTGTTCGACGATAGCTCGGAAAGTATCTCGGAAAACAATGCGCGCCCTGCTTTACTTAACGCAGAGATCGATATCCTTTCCGCGGAAATTGCCATTTGATATAGCCGTCTCTAATAGCGCTCGCGAAAGGAGTGTAACACTCGTACTTCGATTACTAAAGCGACACACACGCCATAAGCTACAACCGCACCCACAGCGTGTATG
>NW_021845276.1:0-511 GCF_003651465.1 Formica exsecta
ACCGCTACACTGCAATAACATTGATAATTGCGGGCCGGACGATACGTCGGATGAAGAGAATTGTAAGTTTCGCTAACGTTAGAACACAACGTGTGTTAACAGAAGCAAGCATTTCGAAAAGCGGTGTGATTCAATGTTTTACTTTGCTTCCATTACGATTTATATTATTCTTTCATTTTCTTTCTATACGTGAACTATACTCTACTAATATTCAGTGTAATCTCCTCTGGACTGTTCAATAGACATATTCTACAAAGATTTCCAAGTGTACTGTCTTTGTGTATCGTAACACCTTTTCAGGTCTATCCTTTATCAGTATTGTTAGTTTGTCATTTTTTTATACTACAAAGTAAAAGTAAGGGCACTAAGATTCATTGATAGTCGGCATAAATAACGATATAATTCGGATTAATCAAGTAAAATAACATGCATCTCCAGTCTTTCTCCCTTCCTTCTCCCCTATCTCTCTCTCCTCTTTCCTCCCTCTTTCTCTCCGCCCGTCCTCTCCAGC
>NW_021845277.1:0-511 GCF_003651465.1 Formica exsecta
AGAGCGTTGAAAAAAAATTTTTCACACTATCAACGCCTTTTTTTCCTCGTGTCTTTTCTTTTATGTTTCTGTCTAATTGCTTTGCTCACGTTCGACGGATGAAAAGCTCCTTGGTCACGTGTCCTGGCTGTCGCTCGAATAGTTCCGCCGTAAGGATTCTTCTGTGCGTCTCGTCGCGCTTAACAATCGGAGAAATGTGCATCAGTTCGCGCAACCTTAATGTCCATTTTTGCGCATAATAGTGAAACGACTCACCGCCTCATCATTGCAGTGCATTGTTCATTAGGATTACACGTTTACCGAAGCGTGAAGAAAGAGCACAGAAATGGCATTGTTGGTCACGTTACATCAGCTTCACATAACGAAATTGATCTTCAACACACAATTATTATGGTTTAATTAAAATGACTATTGAATATCGATTTTAAATATAAATTTAAAAAGAAACCAGTTCAGAGTAAGAAGATTGTCGAGGCTAACGTGTCGATAATTAAAATTGTAATTGACGATG
>NW_021845278.1:0-511 GCF_003651465.1 Formica exsecta
CACGAGACGCAGCTTCACCAAAACGTGGAACGCGCTGCAAGATTATGACGAGGATGTCAGACAACTCGGTTATCCCCGCAAAGAGAGACAGACTGCGATCGTCGCGTGGATTGTCACCGGTCTTACTACGGCCAATTGGATCGCCGTTAACCATCTCGGGATATATACATTTCAAGAGACATGGACTTATAATACGGGATACGTGCTTATTTATATCGGAACCACAATTGCTCTCTGTAAATTTGTGGCGATGGCTTACTTTCTAGGCCAACGGTTTCATCATCTCAACGAGATGGCGATAAAAAATCTACCCTCTACATCAGGAAATAAGAGTATTATCACAATTAGCGAAACGGTTCGAATCATATTTTTTAAATGTTTGTTTTTAATCCTTTCTCTCGCGCTTAAGGGGTTACATATCTTTGAAAGGCCTAAAACTAGGTCAAAATTAACGAATTTTTATTGTGGGTAAAATTATGTTTTATTAAAAGATGAAAATACATGTCTTATA
>NW_021845279.1:0-511 GCF_003651465.1 Formica exsecta
AAGCCAACTCTATCCTGCCTCGCCGAGTTACGCCAGCGGAGCAACAGCCGATGGCAGAACTAGAATTACGTTCTAGGCAGCGATGAACTTGGCCCAAGAAACGGGAATGAAATTACTGCTATTGCGCTATCCCGCGTTTTTTGCCGCACGACGCACTGCTCTCGACGTCTGTTTTATAACGTTTCTTACGTTACAATAGAGCAATAGACCATTAACAATCGAAAATTTTATATTAAAAAATTGGGTAATATTTATATTTACGTTTGCATATTTTAAAATATTTTTCACGCATTTTATAGTGATGCTTTTGTTATAGAAAAGATCGCTTTAATATTATAATATATCGTTTAATCATTCTTATATGCATCAGATAACTATTGATTACATATTACATTTTGTGAAAATAATATATATATTATTTATTAACCCTTCGTGTGTACACTTGTTTTTGACACCTTCGGTGTGAAACACTGAACCTTTAAAGAACCGTCCAAGTTTTCTAACTGTTCCG
>NW_021845280.1:0-511 GCF_003651465.1 Formica exsecta
AATATAGAAAATATAGAGAGAGATTATACATTGCTCAATCTAACACTCCGCCTCAATGTATCAACTGTTACATAGATAATAATTTAAATTTTACAAACACCAATGTAGGAACGAAGTTTAACAAATTGGTCTCCTATGAGACTTTTAGTAAGTATATCGGCAGTTTGCTCTTTGGTATTTAAGTATTGCACATTGATTTCTTTGTTTTGGTACATATTTCTAACAAAGTTGTATTTGACATCAACATGTTTTAATCTGCGATGTTCCCATCTGCTTAATAGGTGAATTACTGATTGATTGTCCTCATGCACCACAATGGAACGATCACTGTTTACACTAAAGTCCTCTAAAAGTCCTTTTAGCCATATCGCTTCTGTCAAGGCTGTTGCCAAAGCAACATACTCAGCTTCTGTAGACGAGAGGGTGATTCCAGTTTGCTTCTTTGTTGACCAAGCTACCGTAGAACCGAAGACCTGAAGTAGGAAGCCAGTAGTTGACTTGCGATCACAGT
>NW_021845281.1:0-511 GCF_003651465.1 Formica exsecta
ATGATAAGATCATTATAATACGGAATGATGTGTAAAGAAGCATTAACGAGCTTGTTGCTTTGATTGTCGGTAGACACGGTTTGTAGCTAGTATCAGCGTAAAACTCGTTACGAGAGCTCTGAATAAATTTACTCGAGCAAAAAACTATTTACTTCAGCTTTTACCATTTCTAATATATCTTTTATACGAAAGAAATAAAGAAAGAAGATGGGTTGTAGATAATGTTGCGACGACTATTATACGACGACAAATATTTATATGTTTTAAGTAGATACAACTTGTTGGAATGCTGCTGGAAAGCAATATTTCTTGTAAAATGTACACTATCGACAGTCTGTCGTACGTATCACGTATGAATATACTGAAACGCGACAATCGTTTCTTGCGGATCGTCATATAAAAAGACACTTGACAGCGAGAAAGATATATAGAGAGAAATGCAAAAGTAGATACCACGTATATTACGAGAATAGTACTGTCAGAAAATATTCAAAAATAATTCACACTTCGC
>NW_021845282.1:0-512 GCF_003651465.1 Formica exsecta
AACATACCATTATTCCTTGCCCAGATAAATACTCATTAATTAAAACGTGATTAGGTAACACTCTGCTTTCAAAAACATTCAAATCTGTCACTTTATCGATATATTTCTGAAGCCACTAAAATGTTACCAATGTTAATGTTTATGTGATTAATATATTCATTTACTCTGGTACTTCTTATAAATATTAAATATAAATGTTGTTGACACAAATATAGAAAAGTCTGCAGTTTTTCTATCTTTAAAACAACTCTAAGAGAACTCTTTTAAATTCTTGCTACCTACACTAGGAATCTCTTCTGCTATCATTCCCTTAGGATGTGGTATCCCACCCCAATTTTGCAATCTACGGCGACTCAATTGCGTCCATTTTGGTAGTGGTACGCTATTTATGTATTTTATAATTTGCCTTTCTTCCTCTTCGGTGATAAAGTTTGGTATGTAACACGCAGTATCTGGTATCTATTATTTACACAATATATATATATATATATATATATATATATATATATATA
>NW_021845283.1:0-512 GCF_003651465.1 Formica exsecta
GAGTTTTCTAGTTTTCGTCATATATTTCCTGAAGATATTTGTTTCGCAAAATGGAATATTGTTAAATGGATTAAAATTAATAATTCTCATTATGAGAATGGCATGTTGGTTGTTGTAAAATGGGAAAGATGTAAAAATCCTCAATTTGGTTATATTCATACAATATCTGTATCCAGAGATAATATTGCATATTTTTTACTTAAAAAACTTATTACAGTAAATTTCAATACTCACTTCCATGCTTATGAAATTAATTTCACTGATCAATGGCATTATTTAAAATTTCAAGATTTAGCTATTCATACAGCAACCAATATCAGAATTACTGCTAATGGTCTACGATTGGTTCCGTTCCGTTTTATTCTTAATTGATTTCTCTATGAAATACTGTATTTTTTTATTTGTGTTATAATTGAATATTGTATTATAATAAAACATTAACCATAATATGTGTTATGGATAATATTGTATTATTATAATAAAACATTAACTAAATAATACCTGTGTTTTCA
>NW_021845284.1:0-512 GCF_003651465.1 Formica exsecta
CGTATTGATTTATTATCACAGATTTTATTGCCATTAAATTTGCTAGAGTTTGTACCAGAGCAACGATAGTAATAATATGTCAACTTTTTATAGTTAACATAGTTTGTACCACAATAAGTATATTGACAACGTTGACATACCATTAAACCTTGTAATAAATACGTTTCTCTTCTTTGCCGTACTCTTGCTCTTTGTCTATTTTCAGCTAGTTGTGCTTGCACTGAATCAAATAAATTCTCATTGATTATTTTTGGCACTGGAATATAAGTCCAGTTCTCTTTATCACTATTAAAGCGACCACTTTTAAGCTTGCCACAAGTTCCTTTTTTTGATTTCCTTACTTGTGGTTTTGAGCATGTCTTAGTTTTACCATAAGCTGCTTGTCCTATATAAGCAGGATTTCTTAACATGTTCCAAATAGTGCTTCTTTTCCAATAGCTTTTCCCTGTTCGTGTTACTATCGGTATCTTATTCAGTTTATGTACAACCTCTCCTATACTTGCTCTTTCTTG
>NW_021845285.1:0-512 GCF_003651465.1 Formica exsecta
ACTGACGAGAGAGTGCCGAGAGAGGTCCGGAGGTGAGCTGAAACGAAAGAGAAGCCGCGGCGAGAAGCTGGTACGTTTCCTCGGCAGGGAGTCCCAGCCAATGGGAACGCGATGGGCCCCATGGGTAGGAGGAGACAGTTCCGCGCCGACAGACGACGTAATCACCCGCGGCCGCTGTTCTCTGGGGCCCCTCCGGGGGCCTCTTCTCTCTGTCTCACTCCGCTCCGTCTCACTCCAGCTCCTTCCGCGTCCCGAACCCCTCGCTCGAACCAATCGAACCAGCCGCCGGACTCTCTCCTGAGCGAAGTGTCCCGGACCCCGGAGCGGCGGTCACCGGCCGGGTCCATCGGGTCACGAACTCCGCGCCAGCCACGCGACAACGAACGAGCCTGTCGGCTCGTTTCAGCTTCCACTTGGGCGCTGCCCGCCGCTCGTCTGCCGGGTTGCCCTGCGATCAGGCGTTTGCGACGCGTACCCCCAGGGCACATCGTAACATCTGTCTCGTTGCCGAC
>NW_021845286.1:0-512 GCF_003651465.1 Formica exsecta
AAGTAAAGTTCTCTTAAATCTTATGTCTTTTTCGTGCGTACCGTGTGTAAGGCGAGGAATTTGTGGATGCTGGTTTGGCTACAGCGATTAGAAGGAACGCAGCGGATACGTTTTCGCTGGATTCTGATAAGCAATCGCGAGTCCATTAGGACCAATGATAGTCTCTGATTGTGCCAGCAGTCGTGTCTTACGAACAACGACACCGTGCAGTAATTCTACCGGAACCGAGAATTTACGATATCGAGTCAATGCATTTGCATCGGATCGTTCTGTGATCGTGAACACTAAGTGAATTTTCGCGACCGAAGATACTTGCAGTATTTATTCAATGGAGATACTATGTACTCGGAAGTTTTATTTTATATACAAAATAAGATTGTAAAAATCCTTTTTAAATAATAAAACAAATAATAAAAAATTTGAATAAAAATATAATTGCATTATAATTTATCTGTTGAGAAATAGCTGTTGAGGAATACTTATTATATATATAAAGATCAAAATTCTGATCG
>NW_021845287.1:0-512 GCF_003651465.1 Formica exsecta
CAACTTATTAATCCAACTTATTAATCCAACTTATTAATCCAACTTTATTAATTCTTTTTATATTAATTTATTTTCCAACTTATTGCACCTGACTATTCTCTGACCACGCATTAAGCCGGTATCAGATCATACACGCATGAGTTCAGTGTTGCTTCATCCCAGTGCTGCCCTAATTCAATGCTGCACTGAGATTGGTCGCATGTAATCGGTGTTAACTAGAGAACCATGCTGCACTGCACTGGTACTATGTTGGGGCAGCACTAGTACAGAATCAGTGCATGACTGCCGAATTTGTTATCAGTCATCTGATAAAGGTTCCAATTGGCGCTACAAATACTTCGAAGCGTTCAAAGTTAAAGTTATAGTGTATTAGATTTGTTGACTCCACCCGACTCTGGGTCGAAACTCGACTCGACCCAGAGTCGGATAGAGTCAACAAACCGAATACGCTATTAGCCTAAGACTTAGCTGGCCACTACTTTCTCCCATCTTTCGGGCAGCGTACGAATCCC
>NW_021845288.1:0-512 GCF_003651465.1 Formica exsecta
ATATATACAAATTCTCATAAAAAAAAATAAATTTTTAATGTTTCGTCGATTTTGACATTTAAATAACGCGCGGAAAAATCTAGAGGTACAATTCTTTGTCACAAGAAGGGGCAACGTAACATATGTTCAAAGATTCGATGATTTTATTTTTTACAATTTGTATATATCTATGTTTTATATGTCACGTCTTATATATTTTTGGATAATTACACTGTTTACAATATTTTATCATGTTTACTAGTGTGAAGTTTCAACCTATATTTTAAAATCCTACATAAATACGTGAAACGCGAATAAAATAACTTGTATCTATCGTGTTATTATTAAATAATATTAATTTGAACATCAACAACATATCCTGGTGTTATCCTTTCATGCTGGTAAGCCTAATATAAAATCATATAATTATTGACATAGTATTATTAATGACAAACTCATTATGCAATAAAATTTGAAAGCATGACACAGTGACGGATTAAGCGCTGAAGAGCCTCGTAATACAAAAAAAAAAA
>NW_021845289.1:0-512 GCF_003651465.1 Formica exsecta
ATAGTGCCGTGTACGGTCCTGAAGATTAGTCGCGATGCCGTGGCGTCGATTGGTGCGAGAAGGACAGTTGCTGTCAAAGAGTGCGAGGCTGAATCGCGGAGGAGAGCGTGGGAGAGATATAGACAACACACGCCGTGAACGGCATAAAGAAATAACACGCGTGTTACCCGGCCGTGCAGACCCATGAATACTCTACTGCGCAGTCGTCCTGAAAGGTGCAGCGACCGGCATATTTGTGCTATGCTTGTGGTGTTATAATCAAGTATATGTATGTGTGTGTGTATGTGTGTTTGGGGAATCGCATGCGACTATTTCTTGGATTCGATATTTTTTAGATTATATTATTAATCAACGTAAAAAAGTGCATTCTTGAAATTATTCCTCGGTCTTTCTTCTTTTAAATTATAAATTCGATTTAAATTTTATAAATTATAAAAATTTGTTTAATAATATTTATTTTAGACGGTAGTTTTTATAAACTAACATAGCAAACAAAAGTTTTATTTATATAA
>NW_021845290.1:0-512 GCF_003651465.1 Formica exsecta
CAAGCAGTGTCAATTGTTGGCCCATCTGGCAGTGGTAAAAGCACCATTTTAAAGCTTCTGCTCCGTTTTCATGATCCAAACAAAGGTAGCATTACTATCGATGGGCACAACATTAAGTCAATTGCGCTAAATGACCTCAGATCGTTGTTTGGCTTAGTGCCACAAGATCACATGATATTTTCTTGCTCAATAATGGAAAATATACTATATGGCAAACCGGGTGCTGAATATGAAGAGGTGAAGCAAGCAGCTATCAGCGCTTATGCGATGGAATTTATTGATAAGCTGCCTGATAAATTTGATACATTTGTAGGAAAAAGAGGATTAAAACTTTCTGAAGGACAAAAACAACGTATTATAATAGCAAGAGCCATACTCAAAAACCCTCAGGTTTTAATACTGGATGAAGCAACCTCTGCCCTTGATTATAAAAGTGAGAACCTCGTGCAAAAAGCATTGAGCAAGTTAATGCAAAACAGAACAACGATCGTAATTACACACAGACTATCAAC
>NW_021845291.1:0-512 GCF_003651465.1 Formica exsecta
TAAAACGTAATAAAGAAATTATCCCTTAATAAAATTTCTTATATTTCACTGAATGTATTTTCAATGATACAGCTTTTCCCCTTATAGAAAATCACATTATTTTTTTATCAAACGCGCTTATTAATCATTATCTTCAAATATTATTGCGGTAATGTATTTTTTTCCGATAAAACTTTTCTCGCCAGGGAAAAGACCAACTTCAAATTTAAAAAAATCCGACGCGCGACTTTCGGGACACCCCGTAGAACGTATTGGCATCGGCCATCGTCCGACGTCGATATCCACTTACATTAACGGTACAGCACGCGGCAGAAAACAACGTACAATTACAAGCCATCGTTCGGTTGCTCTAACCGCTGCTTTCGCGCCCACGCTCTTACCACCGTGTCGACTTAACGACGTTCGTTCACTCCACTCTGCCGGCTATATCGGCCGAAAAAGCACAAGGGATACGTCGAAGACGACAATGCCACCGTTCGCCGCGGGGCATGCTAAAAAGAGAGAAAAAAAAA
>NW_021845292.1:0-512 GCF_003651465.1 Formica exsecta
TTGGTTTTGATGTTACATTGTTAGATTAAAATTGATTTTAATATAGAATATTAAATTGAAACTTTATTTTTGTGTTGTTAGAATAAAATTAATTTTAATTTGTATTGTCAGATTAAAATTGACTTTATTTTGAATTGTTGAATAAAAATTGATTTGCATTTTGAAATTGGCTTTGACTTAATTTAAAATTGACTTTGGTTTGGATTATTTAATTGGAGATAATTGAAACATGTTAATTTATTACTATGTTTTTCGAGAAGCTTGTAAAAGTTTGCGCTATATTTGAACAAATCTCAATGATATTTGATAAAGATTGACAGTCTGTTTTTCTTATCTTCGTAATTTTTTAAAATTAATATTGATTATACTTATTGATATATGATATATTTAAAATTATGATATATATTTTTATATTTACAGAAAGACCTTAAGTTATTAAATTGTAAATTGAATATTGTGAAAGATAGGACGTTCAATAGCTTATTGCGGACGTTGATATCTTTTTTGTGACA
>NW_021845293.1:0-513 GCF_003651465.1 Formica exsecta
AAAAAAAAAAAAAGAAGGGAGAACATCGATATCTCGAGAACTATTGATCGTAGCGCATCGTGATTTGCGGCATTCTTTTTCTCGATAAAAAAATCTATCAAATACACCTATCAAATTGAGAGGTCCCGAAAATAATATTCTCTCCCCGCGATTCTTCCGATTCTACGAGACACTCGGGACTTTTCTCATTATCATAAACGCACGCCTGCTATTGCACGCCACGCTATTGCACACGAAGGGCAGCACGATACTCCTAAGAAATCGATGTAATTGCACGACTCGCGAAGGAGAGAGGCATTGTAAGCGTTGCGTCGCGTCGTGAATTATTATGCGCGTCCTGAGACAAGGGCGAAGGGCCGCGGAACCTCACGACAAGTTCTCGTTCGTTTCAAGTGTAGCACGAAGATGGTAAGTGCAGCACAGATGGACGCGAAGATCGACGATAAAAGCGAGGCGGCACGAGGTCAAAGCTCTGCCGCACATACAGTCGATAGTTGTCAGTGATGGGGGGGG
>NW_021845294.1:0-513 GCF_003651465.1 Formica exsecta
AATTAATCACAAAAAAATTATGATGACTGTAATACAAAAAAAAAACCATTTGTGTGGGAACATCGTTATCATCAGACAAATAAAAACGAGAAATGCATCGAATATGAAAACAATTTCATGGATACTCTCGCGTACGAAACGCTCATTATTAGCGCAGTAAGCGCCGTAACAATCGAAATCACATTATCGAAAGCGTGATTAACGACATTACCGTAAATACCTCCTGCGTCCAAGATTATTTTAGCGCGCAATAATTTATTTGCGAAAGCTTTCCGATACATTCGTGCCCATCAGAATAATCTTCCTGCACGAATGCTAAAACATATCGACATTTCTTATACTTCCGTGACGTATATAAATATATAAGGATTGTTACATATCCAGCATACAAACGAATGATATCTCGTTAAAGTAGAACGACCGTTGCCAAAAATAAAATACGAGCCTCTGACGCAATTTTTTTCAAAAAACATTGCCAGATGATTCGATTTTGTTTCGTATACAATAAAAAAC
>NW_021845295.1:0-513 GCF_003651465.1 Formica exsecta
ACGATATGGATTTAGGATACCGGAGAACATCTCGGATAATGTTAACTCGTTGAGAAATGCGTTGGCTGAGAGGCGGAATTTGAGCGCGGCCGCATTTCGAAACGGTAATGCGAGGAGCGAGAAGATGGAAGTGGAAAATGCTAATGTATCGACGCGAATCTCAACCGTTCCTGCTTTTACAAGATTACGAAATCTTTCTTCTTCTTCTTCTTCTACCACTGAAATTTCGCGGCTGGAACAATCACCCGCGCCCACCGCTCGTCCCGGAGATAAATCATCGACGGTGATCCTCGAATCGAAAACGCTCAGTTCGTTACTAGCGAACGAGGTACAGGGATTCTCCGGCGAGTTTAGCAATTTATACGAGGACCGGGAATCGCATAGAATTTATAGCCCGCTCGAGCCAAAGACACCGAAAGACGTGAACTTGAAAAACAGTTACAAATTCTGGAAACCCTCCCGGCGGAAGTTGCGCAAGTGGAAGGGCACCGAGAAGTTTCGCGGGGACAGAGG
>NW_021845296.1:0-513 GCF_003651465.1 Formica exsecta
ACATTTAGGCAAAATTATATTACTCTTTTTCCTTTGCACGTATTTTTTCTAGTATACTCACATATATCTTGGTGTACTCGTTAGTACACAAACGATATATGTATTCTTGATATATGCGGAGAGAGCAAGGAGAGATACAAAGTTATGACGTGTAAAACTACAATTAATCGTACGACAAAATTTGTGCTCATCCTGTTCGGTATCTGGCCAGGTATATCGTGCATTACGTTGTGCAGAATATTTTGGACCGTCACAATAGTAATCGTTCTACTTTGCCATTATCTATATTTCTTGACACATTATCATTCTGTCGACGTGTTCGACTTGATGGACTGTTTTAGTAGTTTCATAGGATTCTTGAAATTAATGATCAAGGTTCTTTTCTTTTGGTTGAATCAGCGGTAAGTAGCGCGATACACAGTTAATAAAGTAAATAATATGCGAGAATATATTATAATAAGTATATTATTCTGTGTTTAACAGTAAGACCGTTATTTTATTCCATATATATAT
>NW_021845297.1:0-513 GCF_003651465.1 Formica exsecta
AAGTCTTCTATATGTGGTATTGGGTAACGGTCCGGTATTGTGCGTGCGTTGAGCTTCCGGTAGTCTTCACATGGTCTCCACGCGTTGATTCCTTTTGGCACCATATGTAATGGTGATGCCCAAGGGCTTTTTGATGGGCGGATTATCCCTTCCTACCTTAGCAGTTCGAATTCGGCCTTGGCTATCTTCAGTTTGTCCGGCGCTAGCCTGCGAGGTCGGCATGTTTCCGGTTGTCCGTTCGTTGTCTTTATGTAGTGAACGGTGTTATGTTTGGTCCTTGTTTGGTTGTTGTTTGGCTGTGTAACCCCCGGGTATCCTCGTAGGATGTCCTGGTACTCGTTGCCCTTTATTACTGCTTTTATAGAGTGCGTTTTATTGCTGCTTGCCGTTCCTCCGCAGGCAAGTCCGGTTGCTCCGTCTAACAATTTTTTGTTTCGTATATCTGGCAAGAGGTGATAGTAACATAGGAAATCTGAGCCTATGATCGGGTGGGTTACGTTGGCGATGATAAAG
>NW_021845298.1:0-513 GCF_003651465.1 Formica exsecta
ACTTGTTGCTTCATAGTATGCACAAAAATTTTGTGATCTGTACAATTAGTATAAGCACTTGAAGAAATTATAATAAAAACAACAATGATTAAAACTTTAGTAATGTTCATAAGATATATTTATTAACTATGATACTTAGAATACAAATTTAATAAAGATTAAATAATAATCGCTGACTTTAATATACCTATAGACATGCCCTGTGTAAATCATCTATAATTCAAGTAGGGGTCTGTGCTATGCGTTATGAGTTAAGTTAAATTTCCCGAGCGATAATTTCTAGAGAAGGGAATTGCCTCTGCTGGTTTCGTTGAAACTAATATGTGATGCCCACCTTAACTTCAGGTCTCAGGAATCTACTAAGGCTGACGGTAGATACGGATCCTTTTTTGATTGGTTTAACATTTATGCTTCATCAATGCAGAGAACAAGGTACCTTCCTATGTTCGCCTAATGAAGTATTCCAAATTGTAATTGATGTTGAAAGGTATCCTGATTTTGTTCCTTGGTGCA
>NW_021845299.1:0-513 GCF_003651465.1 Formica exsecta
AGAGAGAGAGAGAGACGCAATGCTCTTGAACCGTAAAGATCCGCTCACGACGGGTGTCGTCAACGGTAAACGATTTATTCTCTCTCTTTATTGTCTGCACCTTGTCTCCTTCCGTTACTTTTTCGTGAAAACGGTATAAATTGAGCGTCAAGATTCGTATTTCTGCATGCGCGCAAATATGTACGGGCGCGTTTCACCTCTTCATGATCTTTATTTGCACGTTGCCGGTTCGGTGGAATAAATCATATTTTGTAAACGCGTTACTCGTAACGTCATTATCGCTATAATTATTTTATATCGATATTGCGATTAAAATCAAAATGTCGACATTGCTTTTGATAATACCATTTAAGAAAAAATTGATGACCTGGAAAGCTCGGAGACGATGATTTTGAGGCGAGTAATTTTTCCACATTGTTATATTCCCTTTGAATTGAATAAAAATTTCTATTTTTGTTGAAAAATATTATATATTTTTAGAGAAAATATTATGAAATAAAATATAATATAATA
>NW_021845300.1:0-513 GCF_003651465.1 Formica exsecta
CTTACTTCGTTTCCGAAAAATATGCCCGCGTCACTATAAATGCCGTACCCTGTATATTAAATGACACATAATTAATCAGAATTTCCTAAAAAGGAGAATAATACGATACGCTATGCATTTAAGAGTTTGCGGACGAATCTGTAACGTTTCCCATCGGCCCGAAAATCCCGAGGCTTGGTTACTTATTGCGGCTGTGGTTGCATCCCAATGTAGGGACGGAGGGACGAGGAAGAGGGGCGGACGCGCGGTGTGCCCGAGTAAATCACGGTGGATTTAAGTGGATTCTACAAACTCCCTCGCGCCGGGTCTACCCCCGACGATGTATCGTCCTCGTAGAGTCGTTGCGGCGCCGCGCCACATCGCAGCGCGGATATAACCGGGCTAAGAGATTCAGAGCTGGCGAGAACGCGCGGCCAGGCCGGTATTCTCTCGCCGAGCGAGCGAGGTAACATCCGTTGCGTCTTACGGCCGCGGTTTACAACGGAACTTGGTCGACTCGGGCAAAGTCCTCAC
>NW_021845301.1:0-513 GCF_003651465.1 Formica exsecta
TCTAGTAAATCTCTCTCATTTGTAGCATAGGAAAATATTACATTTTCTCTTTATTTCAAAGAATATATCGATATGTTCTTCAATAAAATGGGTCCATCATGATGAGATGAAACGATATTTTTCTAAATACGAACGTATTTATTATGTACCGAATGATATGTGTTTATATTTATCAGTATATAATTGTACTGCGTGTTTCACTATTATAATCAATTTGTAACACTGATTTCCCGAGTGACGAGTGAGCTAAATAGTTGAAGTTATTATATCGATGCAGTTTCGTTTGATTTATTTCACGAATATTCGATTGTACGCCTTATCGGCACTATATCGAGTTTCGCGTTATTTTGTAACACTTTTATTGTGTACCTAATTTGAAAGAGACACAGCATAGCATTAAAATTTAATTATATTTCAATGAAGCGCATTTTATTCAAATTGACGATATTAAGGAATGTATAAAAATATCTTACAGATAGTTCGTCAATAAACAATCATATTGACATATCGGCA
>NW_021845302.1:0-513 GCF_003651465.1 Formica exsecta
CGGTTACGTCGTTAATCAATCCCATTGTCGCTGCTATCCCTATTACAATAATAGGCTTATTACTTTTGACGCTTTTTTGTTATTTGGGGAGAAGATCTGTTATTTTTGATGAATTCGATAATATAGACACTCAACACGCGAAATTAATTCCTATACGGAATGGATCAGAAACCATAATGTAATCAAAATTGAATTCTTCGTGCAAAAATAAGTCGAGAATATAAAATAAAACTTTTTTATACAAAGCTTTTTGCGAGAAAATTATCGTTAAAAATTGATAACATATTTACGCTTTTTTAAATTCTTATATAATATTTTATACTAGAAAAAATAAAAGCAATCTTGATATCTTAACATTAATTTTTCCTTAATAATTTTTAAATTGCTGTCGAAACGAATTTGACGATATATAAATTTGTTCGTGTTAACGAAGACACAATAATTAATATAAAGTACATTCTTTTGCGTTTACAATATTGAAACTTTTTATCTCACATAATCGGTCAAAAAAAA
>NW_021845303.1:0-513 GCF_003651465.1 Formica exsecta
TCGCGTGTGCTCCCGAAAGTATTGTAAAGCCTCAAAAATTTCCACAACTGTTGAAAAAAATTAACTGTTCGATATATGACGTGAAAAAAACATCGCTAGAATTCTTATACCACCCGAGAGCGATTTTTCGTGACGAAGGAAAAGGCAGAGGAATAGAAAAAAAATGGACTTACCATCGTTATGATACTGTCTCGATGGCAGGGACACCGCGCCCGAAGAGTGTATCGGGGGTTGTTGTTGCGTACCGCTCTGAGGAGGACCGGAGGAGTTGGAGGTGATCGAATTGGCGGGCGTCGGCGGGTTTTTATGTTCTGGTGTTGCCACCTGATGGCCGGCACCCTGGTATCCCACAAAATCACCTAAATCTGGCACGCATACGCTTTCATACAAGTTCGCCGGCACGTTCTCCAGAGAGGCCTTCGCTGCGTCGACATCTGAATGTAAAACGGAGATAAATCCTCAACCGAGTTGCACCTCTGTTCTTGTTTTTTTTTTTTTTTTTTTTTTTTTTTC
>NW_021845304.1:0-514 GCF_003651465.1 Formica exsecta
AAATAACGTGGTGTACATAATTATGGTGGCGTTAATTATAACTTTAGCGATTTCATGCTTTGCTTCCCAGCATGTTGAAATCATCTCGATTGCATTTCATTATTTTGTGGCTTTAATTTGCGTTGATAAATGAGAGAGATTGAACAGTTTCTAAAATTTGATTTGTAAATTTATATGAAATTCTAATTTTCTTCGTAATAGAAACCGTGTCTTTTTATCTTAACGTTATCTATTTATTATATAAATTTTGTGTGTAGTTTCTTATAACATTATAGATAAAGGAATAATAAATCAGGAGAAGGAATATTTTTTTATTGATAGGAGAGAGAAATAAGTAACACGCAACACAGCATCTTTTTTGCATTTCATTTCATTTCACCAATATCTTTAGGATAATGGCATTAAAAAATGTTTATTAATATAATATGTATACTTTCCTTAAAATCATCATACTCGTATTCTCATAGCGTAATAATCATAATATATAATTATTATAATATATATCTATATATTT
>NW_021845305.1:0-514 GCF_003651465.1 Formica exsecta
CTCTGATTCTGCGACATTGACTTTTATCATATATGAACGTATGGCTAAAACAGTGTTCTGACATCGCTAAAAATAAATCCACGGTCTGTATATCCAACAGTGCAAAAAGAAAATTACGATTATGGAATGTATGTGCGGTAAATTATAGTGCGAACTGAGACAATGCCTTTCGAAAAAGAGATAAAAAATATAGGAACAGTCTTATTGAATGAATTATTGTTGCATAGTTTACAAGCAATAAAGTTAATTTTGTGAAGATTACATATGCATTTTTCTACGTACTTTAAATTAGACATGAAAAGAGAGAAATACATTAATATTTCGCGCCAACGATAAGTGCACAATAATAATACTAATAACAATTTCGTTATTTATATAATTTTGAAGCAAATATAGAGAATTTATAAAGATAATCATTTTGATTTATTGCTAGTTATAAAATTTCTGTAAATATGCATGCAGATGTGCATATCTATA
This sequence comes from Formica exsecta, assembly GCF_003651465.1. Taxonomy (NCBI): domain Eukaryota; kingdom Metazoa; phylum Arthropoda; class Insecta; order Hymenoptera; family Formicidae; genus Formica; species Formica exsecta. Next base: position 478 of record NW_021845305.1, read on the forward strand.
CACGCGCACGTGTTCATATATATATATATATATATAT
>NW_021845306.1:0-514 GCF_003651465.1 Formica exsecta
AATTCAAGCTTTATCGTCTCTTTCCGCTTCGAGATAGTAAAACAACGTTAAGAAACAGACGGAGAAAGAGAGAGATGGACGTTAGAATGGACGTCGAATAGGGAGGTTCAAATCCATCGTCGCCGTCGTATGTTTCCGCCGTTACAAAAGCCAGAAATGGAACGCGATTTCCGTGATGAATGGATTTTAATCAAACGCATTCCAGCAAGAAAATAACGCACGTGCACATTACGAGTTCGCACGCGACGTGCATTAACAATGAACTTAATTAGGTCATCGCCATTCGTTCGGGCGCCACGATCGAGCGATTTCGTTCGGCAGAGATCTCTTCTTATGAGAAATCGATTCGTCTGGATATTTATCAGAATCGACGGGATGACAGATCGCCGTCATCGGCGAGAACTGAGTCGCGTGAGCACGTGCGCGTCACGATTTTCTTGTAAAATGCGCGCAAATTTTTCCACTAATAGAACGCGATGGAAACGATTTATCACCATCTCGATATCGATGCGGC
>NW_021845307.1:0-514 GCF_003651465.1 Formica exsecta
TTTTTTTTTTTTTTTTCTTTTGATAGGGAAAACAGGCACTTAATTCTGATTTGAACTATCTGACACTAAAATCGTTTCTGTCCAAGCGGTCTTTTAACAAAGATATTACATTTCACGAAGAGTATCAAAGAATGTATTACCCTCATGGATCCGTTTTCAATTGGCGAAAAATCGACCGTTCGGAGCGATACAGCCATCCATTTCCGGCGGTGTCAAAGGGCGCGAGGGAGAGAATCGTAACGGGACCCACCAAGCGGAATAATACTCGTTCGTCGCGGAATTGGGCCGATTCCGTCGAGGCTGACGGCGACGGAAAAGCCGCCGTCGCGACACGCGATTCCTTTGAACAAGCTCGCCGGGAAAGTCGGCAGTGCCGTTAGATCGCCGATAATGCCGCCACGCGCTTTCACGTCAAAGATCGCCGATCGCATTGTCGTGAACGAGCAATTTCCTTTCCGTCCTTCGAACGTCTTCTCTACGCGAGAAGAGCTATCGTGAAATTCGCGATCTGTCG
>NW_021845308.1:0-514 GCF_003651465.1 Formica exsecta
AAACTAATTTGAAAGAGTACACTTAACTGCAATATCATGAATGTATTTGACGATTATGTAGTTTACACCAATACACTTTAATACATACTACACTGGCCAATCATAACCATTCCTCTAAAAAATGAAAAGGCTGTGATTGAACAGTATAGTATTTATTTTACATATTAAAATATATCGGTGTAAACTAGGCCATTGATCACGCGATCGAAATTTGGGAAGTAAATGCAGTGTAAATGCGAGTATTTCGAAATAGAATACACGTTTTTAAAGTTTATAATGATCGCGAGTTCCAATAAAAATATCGGTTAATTAAAGAATATTGTTACAATTATATGCGCGTTTGCGTTTTGTGTTGCAATGGCGTCGAAAGAAAGATCAAAATGAAATTTACTAATTTAATTTATGGCGCGTGATATAATGACTTGTTTGACAACCAATCACAGTGTCGTATGCGCGTAATAAGCATGATATACAACACGGTAGTCGTAAATGTACATACCTCGAAGTTAAAGGC
>NW_021845309.1:0-514 GCF_003651465.1 Formica exsecta
AGAGTGTTCTCTATGTGTTCAGACATAAAAACCAAAAAACGAAATCAACTTACAAGTTCAACAATAAGCGCTTTACTTCGCGTAAAAGTTGATATGAAAAATTGCAATTCAAATTGTATGACATTTCCAATAGATGAAAAGTTAATACACGATTATAACAAAAATGTTTATGCGTATAAAAATAAGGAAAATAATAACACAATTCAAGAAGACTGTATTTTTGTGGAGTCGGATAATGAATAAGATTTTAAAAATCTATTTAATCGCCAAATTATTATTTACTTTTGTTAAATGAAACAATTCAAATTATTTTTATTTTGTTTAATAAATAAAAATGTATATTTTGTTTTATTATTATGTCTGTCATTATTATGTCTTATCTCTATTGTATTTGATACATAAAATAAATGTTTATTTCTTCAAAAAACTTCGATATGTTTTATTTAATCAAAATCAATCCGTACTACAGTGGCTCATACCAATCAGATTACATAGTTTTGGTGGTTAGACCAAT
>NW_021845310.1:0-514 GCF_003651465.1 Formica exsecta
CCGTTTCTAGTTTACTCCGTTCGTCCCGTATATTTTCCCCGGTTTTGTGTTGTCAGTGGTAAACGTATTACGCGCACCGCGTACCACTGTCACGCGAAGAAGAGAGCGCAAATGCAAGCGCGAGCTCGCATTTGTCTTCCCTGAAAGGGACCCGCCATCGACGAGCGCATTTGCTTTCGTTGCGGCGCGCCGTCTGGTTGTGCAGTCGCATTGTCGAATGCAAACAGCGGCAACCAGCCAGCCTAGCCTTGTTCGCCATAATAGGGAGAAAGGGAGAATTGTGTATCTTATTCGCGCGACGTAATTGCGGTACTTCCTCATCCGAGTGAGCCGGTTCGAATGTTTCGCCTCGCCATTCTCGTACGCGATTGCAAATGAATCGATCGTTCCGAAAATAAATCTGAGAGCTAGAAGCGAAATGGAAAAAACGCAATTTCATTTTAATGTCTAACAGAGAATAAATCTTTCTCTCTCTTTCTCTTTTTCATAGAGAGATATTGTAAATTTAAGTTAA
>NW_021845311.1:0-514 GCF_003651465.1 Formica exsecta
TTTTTTTTTTTTTTTTTTTGACGGGGGGGAAATGCATTTACGCATTCCCCGCGGGCGAGCGTTGCCTCGCGGGGTTATGTGGGACTCGCCCTGCTGTCCGCAGGGAATACCCACTAAAACCCCCCCGGGTGTCCTTCTCGGGCGCGTTTATCTGGGGGGAGCTCGGGTATCGCAGTCTGCATTCTTCCGAGCCCCCCCCGCGCCTCTTGACCTTCCTGTGCTCCATTTAGAGCAAGCCCAATTTGTTATGGGTTGGCCTACCTCTATGGTATGGTGGGGACACCCTCCACCGCACCAGTTCCCACTTGGTGTTCGTGGGATTTATCAGGGGTGCATATGCAAAAACGCCTGCATAATGCTCCCCCATTCCCGGCTCCTGGATGAAGTTGCCCTCACGTTGCGTGGGACACCTCTGCTCCAAAAGCCCTGTACTTCTGCGATTTGAGAGGGGGGGTAGGGGTATCCCTACCCTTGGAGAAGTATTTCTCGCTCTCTCAAATCTCCCTCTTTTTTT
>NW_021845312.1:0-515 GCF_003651465.1 Formica exsecta
AACTGGATAATTGAACAATGATGTATCCCGAGTCAAATTTTACCGAATTGACTCCAAAATTTGTATTCACGAGAAGCGAGGAATATATGGAAGAGAAAGGTTATTCGAATTGGGGATTCCGTTACATCGTGCGATACGCGACTCATTCGTCGGGAGAGAAACAGAGAGACAGGAATGGAGAGAGAGAAAGAGAGGGAGAGAGAGAGAGAGACAGAGCGAAAGAGTAAGAGAAATGTCGGAGCAGGAACGAACTCGCGTTCATTTTCGCGTTCTCTCTGCCTCTTTCTCTCTCTCTTTTTGAACATTACACTTTTTTCTCGCGTGACGAGCGAAAACATCAGAGGTGAAAGGGTACCGTAGGTCGCGAGCAAAGAAAAGTGCCCAACTCACCTATCGACGTTCACCACCACATAACAGGCAACAACGGTTGAAGGACGATTCTCGTGTGAAAATGCGTTGCTGAGTCAGCTCCGTTCCGCGGAACGTCGGACGTACAATGTTGATGTTACGCTCTT
>NW_021845313.1:0-515 GCF_003651465.1 Formica exsecta
AACGACGTGAGGTTGTCTCCTTCAAGGTTGTCGCCTTCGTGGCTGCACATAAAATTTCTGTTGAACGTCGCCCTCTGTCGCGTGCTTTCGCAGATATTAAGACAAAAATAAAGCACTACAGATATTACAGACTCCTGAAACACGAAATTGAGATTTCGCACATTTTGAATGAAATTTTCAATTATTTCTGACATTTTTACACCGCAGATTTCTCTCTGAGTATTCCAAACTCGATTAATCCAATAGATAGTTTAATAGCTAGTATGTTTTTGAGATTAATTAATTAATTACCTTTTTTTTTTATTTTGCGGATATATGAAATATCGCGCAATATTCGAGCTCTAGTATTATCGCGATTAAATAAAATCCACGTGATAAATCGCGTAGTGATGCGAAAAGCCAGAAAATTACAATGTTCTCTGAATTACACGAGATTAGAAAAGTATTGGGAATCGTGAAGAGAATTTCACGCAATCGAGGTGAATAATTAAAAAAAAAAAAAAAAAAAAAAAATC
>NW_021845314.1:0-515 GCF_003651465.1 Formica exsecta
ATTCGTCTTAATAGTTTCATATTAACATTATTTCTAAAAATATAAATTATTTATTAATATTATAAATATGAATATTATTATCTTTCTTGGTTTAGTAAGATATTCAATACTTTTTTCCTTAGCAATATTAGCATCGAATGTGCAAGATGTGCGAGACGTTTTAAATTATTATAGACAGTTTGATGATCCATTGGAAATGTTTAAAGAAAACAGACGGAAATTATTGGTAAGTTACTATGAAATATAAGCGCATGTAATCGGAAACCTCAACTATGAAAATAATTGATAGATGCAAATGGAGGAAGAGCAGAATAAGGCGCAACAAGATAGCAGTAAAGTACTTACTTCGAGATGGAAACCATCTTTCCTACGGAACCGCTAGTCAACTAATGACATTGCAAATTGTGAAATATACATCTGTTGAATATGCAATACATTCAATCATTTCATCGCGAGATTATGCATAATGTGATTACTGTATAATTTTTATTGTAATAAAAAATAATGTTCCAAAA
>NW_021845315.1:0-515 GCF_003651465.1 Formica exsecta
TTTTATCGGAAAGCTCGTGCGTACAGCTCGAGTGGCTTCAGATACCGATCTTTATCGAGATTCTGACAGACGTCGGAATGTGTCGCACCGATTATGTTATTACCGTCTTCGCCGTGTCTGGAGGCTGCAGTCTCGCAGCTTCCAACTATAGATCCTCAGAAGTAGGATTTACCTCACAGCCTTCCATTATCAAATTTCGCGCATCCTGAATTTTCCCTTTCGTCTCTTCTAACTGCGCGGACGCGATCCACGCAGAAGGATAATTAGGATTGGTCTTTCTGATGGATTTAAGCATTAACTTGGTTCCTTTTGTGTCATTTGTGTTACCATCATAAGTAGATAGCTCTGCAAATCTGCAAAATATTTTTTTGACTGCGAATTCGTCAATCCCTCGTTCCGTCGTTTTGCGAATATCAGGATCGGTTTATCGGAAAGCTCGTGCGTACAACTCGAGTGGCTTCAGGTACCGGTCTGGTGTTTGGAGATGTTTCAGTGGTCTTTTTATACCCGGGTGA
>NW_021845316.1:0-515 GCF_003651465.1 Formica exsecta
TATATATATATATATATAATTATAATAGAATTAATATAAATCATATAATACGTAATAGAATAGGTTAAAATATGGATAAATAAGATTGAAACTCTGTGAAACGCTGTGAATATGATTTATTGTTATTACAACTATACGCGCATATCCATGCAGCACGCAACACGATACAATTATTGCATAAACGTACAGAGAGTATAATAGATCGTAAACAAATAATAATATTAATAATTATTATTATAATGACTGAATGTTAAATTAATGTTACGCTGTTAGCCGGGTTTAGACGCGTACAAAGAAAGGTTTAAACGGAGAAAAAAGCATTGATGAACGACGAAGAGAAGAAAGAACGATAAAAGAAGACATGGTCGGTTCCTTTAAGCGAGCCCTTAATCCCTTCGGCCGCGATTACTCATCTCTATGTCGTTTCAAGACATCGTTTCGAGCTCGCCATTTTCAAAATACTCGTTTTATTTTACATCTATTCTCAACGCGAGGTGATGTACCTCACATCTACC
>NW_021845317.1:0-515 GCF_003651465.1 Formica exsecta
AGTAATATTAGGAAAAGTGAAGTTTGTGTACGTTGTATTTGTTGTTGGGCAGACATGGAAACAGTGTTCGTTTACATTTACGGGATAGGTACATGATCATTGATACTTTATCCATAATCGGTTTCACCTATTTCTCGCAGTTCGTTAGCAGCTTTCAACATGCGACTATATGAATTTTTGAATTATGTCTTCAAAAATATTACTTATTGAATGCATGGACGGGAGAGGGGCGAAGCCCCTTCCCCTGCACCCCCGCCCTGAAAAATTTTAACCTAACTTTACTTTTAAAACTGAAAATGGTTGGACTAGAAGGTAAATATGCATTTTATAATACCTGAGAAAATTAAAACTGTGAAACTTTAATTTGTTATATCTCCTAAACATTGGTTTAGGAGATATAAAGTCGGCATTGGCCGACCGCCACTTGTTCTTGCGGGGAAATACTCAGAACACTCCCCCCTACAACATATTAAGTGGCGATTAAATCGGTGAGGTGTGACCTTTTATGCATATTT
>NW_021845318.1:0-515 GCF_003651465.1 Formica exsecta
ACTCGACGCGAAGGACGAAAAAAATTGCCCGTATTCCGAGTAGGAATCGAAATGCATTTTCTTATCGGACATCTCTTCCTCGTTCGATTTCCGCAGAAATATACCGATCGCCGGAGCCAATATCCTTACATTTTACCGGGATTCAGAAGTCGCGATCTGCATCGCGAAATAGTATCGGTAAATGGGGAAGTTCCACGTTAAGATACGAGCCGACTGTACATCGGGCAAGCGACCAAAGAACAATAACGCCGAAGGGAATTTTTACTTCCGGCCGGATGCGCGCCACCATCGGCTACAGTTGCGGTGGATTTACATTTTCGTTGGCTGCGCATCGAATCATGCGTTTCGCCTTTCTTTCTTTTTTTTTCTTTCTTTCTTTCGCGGTGCTCGCGAATTTGGCTGTATTGAAGCGTAAAAATTGCCGGTCGCGTATGTATTTGACTAGTCGACGAAATTCCAAATAAACCGCTGCTCGAAATCCGATGAGATATACATATACGTATGAAAGAAAAAAA
>NW_021845319.1:0-515 GCF_003651465.1 Formica exsecta
CTCTCTCTCTCTCTCTCTCTCTCTCTCTTCCCTCTACCTTTATACGTATATATTCATCTTCGCCTATTGCTGCAGAACTCGAGAGACTAGACGAACTCTCTCTCGAGTTCAGCCAGAGACGCGACAGTTCGCCAAGTCGACTCAGACTAAGTTGGATCAGTTCACGTTCGATTAACGGTCGGATGGAAACTAATTCATGATGTAGCTAGTACTGCGCTAGTACGATCGCGATTCTCGCAACAGAGAAAGAGAGAGAAAAAGTATCCCCGGGGATACAATTCCATTTCCAATTAAAGTTGATTATAGATTTCCTTTGCTCTATGACGCATTATTGAACAAATATATTCTAGTCAAATTATCTTAATTTAATCCACATAAAAATGTATCTATATCCATTGTCTTCACAGCAATTATATCTCAAATTAAAAATGTATGCGAGATTATATATTTTTTATACATAATACATATATATAATCCACGTGTTTAAACATTATTAAAAATATTATTAAAAAACA
>NW_021845320.1:0-515 GCF_003651465.1 Formica exsecta
TTATGGCTGCTCAAATCGTTGATATACACACATATTGAGCATATAAATCGGAACAGCATTTCAGCTACAAGTCAACACTGTATAACACTGTGTCACACAGTATATCACTGTGTTCCGTAGCTGGAAAGCACTTATTATATGTACACATACACACACAATTTCACTCCTTTGTAAAACATACTCTTTTGCGCTCTTCTTGTCCTACGAAATTGTATTGCAATGTCTCCGGTCTGACATGTTTGTCTTTCGCTGTCATTTCCTACTATGTTTAATCTATTTCTTAATTTATATCGTAACATATTTTTTAAAATCTTAGAAGTAAATATACATATGTTATAGTGTACTTCTGTCTTATGGATATAAATTGCAACGCTTGCAGCATATGTTTCACTTTGGTATCATATTGCAATGTGACCCGCATGGCCGATTTTGCAATATTCAATGCACAACATGTTGCACAATACTCAAAATGAGGCGCAATGATTCACTTATACACAATACATCTAGTATAAGCC
>NW_021845321.1:0-515 GCF_003651465.1 Formica exsecta
ATAAATAAATATATATAAATATATAAATAGATATATTATCAGAGAGAATATAATTATATACATAAATATGGTTATCAAAAAGACTATACAGTTATAATTTTAGACATACATATATATCTTGTTTATTACATTATCTACGCATGATGAGTCTTAAAAATCAACGAGTAAAGAGACAATTATAGTCTCTCTAATAACATGCCAATTTTCGCAGTATTGTAATGCATACGCGCAGATTAATATGATCGGGTTTATGGCCTACGTAAATCTAGATTAAATTGATATCGCATTGATATCTGCAATGGATTTAGAAACAGTTCGCTAAGCAATCATTAAATATAAGTGCTATCATTATATATTTTTAATAACGGTATTCTTGAAACACGTATGATTACGAGATAGCTTCTTGAAATATTAAATTCGATGAAACTCATGCATCTTCCGTCAGAGTAGATATTCCTTTGCCAACATTTTCATTCCGATATACTGTCGGTAACAAAATGCAGCAGACATTTCAA
>NW_021845322.1:0-515 GCF_003651465.1 Formica exsecta
TTTTTTACAACGAATATTCGCGACGTGTTACCGCGGACGATCCGAAACTGTCGGTGATTCGATTTGTTCGATTATTGATGACGCGAACGAAATCGAAAGCAGCCGCGAAAGCTGGAAAGCCACGACGCGGGTCATCGCGAATACGATTTGCATGCATTATCGGAGCCAAACAAATGCGAATTTACTCTGCACGATGCGCGTATCTCGACGAAATACATGCATGAAACAACAATAGAGCGCAAAGCAGTATCGTCAGATCTGTATGTTCGTCTTATCTCGTCTCGCTTTATCTCTCAAACGTCGCTCATTTCGGGAGCGTTGCACGGCCGTCGCTAAAGTAGCTATGCAAAATCAACGGCAGCAAGATCGCCCGAGGTGTCTCGATGACCAACCCAAGCCATTCGATAACTCTTTCCTCCCACGCGTGATAACTTGGCTTTATTTACCGGGTAGGTAGTCTAAATCAAGCCGTCGTTCTCTCCGGCGCCGCTCTCCACCTCTGTCTTTTTTTTTTT
>NW_021845323.1:0-516 GCF_003651465.1 Formica exsecta
AAAAAAAAAAAAAAAAAAAAAAAAAAAAAATTACGCAAATGTCCGCGAATTGTTTTTCTAGCCGCCAATATCGCGAGCCTGGCGTATTATTGAAACGGCGACGTGCATTAGACCTTTTCACGGTGCAGCGACTTCAGGCAAAGCTTTTAGCTCGCCGGGCTGATTTACGAAATGGCAGAAGGCTCTTCTAACAACGCTCGCTCGTCTCGCGGTTGGCCGGCGGCGTTGTTCACGACCGATGCAGCAACGGGGCTCTCGCCGCGACTACTACCTCGTTTTTCTCGGGTTTCGCTCCGGTAAATAACGTCGGAGTTGGTTTAGGCGCCGCGGTGAGAAAAATTAATGCCCGCCGCGGGCCTAGTGGCTTTTGAAGTTTTTGTAGATGGTTAGAGTAATGGCATTATACCCTTGAACAGGCTGTGCCATATTATGCAGTCGTCCCTGACGTTGGCAAAGTAGTACATCGAACGAAGTCTGATAATTAAAATTGTAAACGTATATTTTACGTATATATAT
>NW_021845324.1:0-516 GCF_003651465.1 Formica exsecta
CACGAGACGGGTCCCAGTGTTGTCATGAACTGTGCTTCGCACATGAGTGACAATAAGACATGGATTGTTGCTGGTCAGGAGAGTCACTGCCAACTGTATAATGTAAAATCTAAGTTAATAACTTTGGAGAATGGAGAATTGATCAAAGCGCCGACAGTACATAAGGATGATCTTAGACACAGAAGAAATAGTGAAAAAGTTGAGGAATCTCAATCGCAAAGGGAGAAGATAGAGGAAATCAAAGACAACAATTCCAATGTTGAAAGCAAGAAATCGCAGTTGATCCTTGAACCTGCTGGCAGCATTCAGACAACTTTCGGGTAAAATATTTTTTTGCATTTATTACATTAAGGAGTATTACAAGAACTGATTTATAACGAGAATCTTTTTGCTTACAGAGATGGTGAACCTTTGCAGAGAGTTGTCAGAGTGAGCATTCAAGGGAAGTGTATGGCTACAGGTGGCACAGATGGTACAGTTAGATTATGGAAATTTCCACAACTAGACAAATTATAC
>NW_021845325.1:0-516 GCF_003651465.1 Formica exsecta
CTCTCTCTCTCTCTCTTTCTCTTTGTATCTTTCTCTTTAGCTCATATTCGCTTTCCCTCCTTCTCGTTTCCATCAAAACTGTCCGATCGATAACTTTGGCTAGCGTCTCAAAGTGACGGGTTTGAAATTGATTCGCGCCGGCAACCAAGCCGATGGAAGTTTCAAGGAAATGCAAATACGCCCTTGAACTCCATATCGATATAACCAGGCTTAGGCCACGTAAGCCTTGTTGGAATGGACGGACTTATAGTCTCTGGCTTATACAATTACCTGACCCCGTTTATAAGTCGAATGCGCGCCTGTCGTTTTACGTTATTATCTCTTGCCTACTGATCTCGATGTTGACGCTGAATCAGTTAAAACTTTCTTTGAGGTTGCGGGCAATTCCGCGATCGATAGATCGACGATAAAACGCGATGAAAGTTAAAGAAGAAAGAACAGCCGTCCTCGAACTCGGTCGAAGACATATTCGACGTGAATAACTTCGGCTAGTTTATTCGCGAATTTATTGAAGAC
>NW_021845326.1:0-516 GCF_003651465.1 Formica exsecta
TAACACAATGTGCACATATTTTTAATTTTACACGATAGATATGTTTTGTATTATTAGTGATAAGATTTATCTGTTAAAATTTACAAAAAAAAATGTTGATTTTATTCTGCAATAGAAGTGAGAGCGACTGCAGACCGTCAATAACATTTTTCAGTCAATTTTATTATTAAAAATATGTTGACTTTACACAAAATTTATTTTAAATAACTTTGAAGTTTAGATTCATATTTTATATTGAAATATTAACATAGTATTAATGTCACCAGTTAACATATCCATATTATGGTAAAACAAAAATTCACACAAATTTTTGTGTGAACCGTTTGGGACATGCGATATATATTAAATATAAGTCAAATTTTCCAACTGTGTATTTTTACATTTTTCATGAAAAATGATATGAGATAAACTTATATATTCTATTAACGTAGGTAGTAATACAAAAAGTATAAAACGCCGAGAATACTTTCGTTACTTTTACTGTAACGTAATTTATATGTAAGTAGGAGAAGAGAT
>NW_021845327.1:0-516 GCF_003651465.1 Formica exsecta
CAACATGTGTTTCGATGCACGCATGATTAGGACTGCATCGGTGTAATTGAGTGGGCGGATTTCCGATTTGCATTACCGTCGAAGATGTTGCTGCGCTGTGGGTTACTAATGGCACGGACACAAATGGCCGAGACTGCCTGCCGATCCGCACCGGGTATGTTCTGCGCCGTGTATGTTAGTATCCACTATTCTGGCGTATAGGTATATACCTGGATGGCGTTTCTCGGCAAGCCTGCAAGAGGAGATCGACGACGGAGGAGAAACTGAGGGGCCGCAACCGCAGCCCGTGAGTGATATACCCTCAATATCCACACTTTACCCTAAGATCTCACTAAATCTCCTCCTAGCTTGCCTACCCATCTCTCCGGCGCATCCATAAGCCTGCATACACAGTGCTCCAGTTTATGAGACGGTATATTTTCGGCCGTAATAACGCGTGCAGCGCGAAAGTCTGCTCGACTGCTGACAGGTTCAATGCCGCATTGCGTTTATTAGTGTTAGCACCGTACTCGCCAC
>NW_021845328.1:0-516 GCF_003651465.1 Formica exsecta
ATATATATATCTGATCGTGAGTTAGCCAACGTGGTTCACACGGTAAGCAGACTAAGAACCCGCATCCACCTGACGTGAAGCAACGCGTCTGAATCATCGATAATTCGCGGCAAGGTCATTTTCGTCGCTGCGAAACAAAAGTTTTTATCGATTTAATCCAAATTAATCACTCAATCATCACACCATCACACGTGAAAGTGTACGTGATATTTTAAACGCTAACTTAACGATAAACAATAATATAAGATTTAAGTCAAATTTACTTTTATAGATCTTCATCCCCGATGTGTATATGTATGTGTGTGTGTGCGTGAAATACACTGTGTTCTCGCGAAAATTATCGGAGCGTTGACTAATAAAATTTCAAAGTTGGTTCGACATCAGACTGCAAAATCGACGCGTTGTTTCTATAGCGAATGCATCGAGAATGGGCAGCAAGGTTCGAACGACGCACACTTGTTTTACGTAATGAAATCGCGTTTGTCAGGAGAGCCGAGCGCGTTCGTTCGTTCGCGT
>NW_021845329.1:0-517 GCF_003651465.1 Formica exsecta
ATTAATAATCGGCTATATATTTTGGCCAACATTAGACTCGTGTTATCTCAACAACACAAAGTACCGACAACACAATGTATTTTATATAAAATTTTTATCTTTAGTGGTTCCTGAGATATAAGCGTATAACGAAAATGAGAATTTGTCCGGTTATCGACGCGCACAATTTATGCGGGCTATCAACAATCAGTGATCTATTGCTTGCACGAACAAAATCGAGTAATTCTAATAGCACAGAATACAAGCAATGCAGTGCTTTTTGAATCATCTTTATATCATTTGCGGTTGACCAGATATAAGCGTTTAATGAAAATAAGAATTTGTCCGGCGCTCGCATACGCACGCTTCACGCGCGCTGCCTTATAATAATCGCAGATATATTACAGGTACAAATAAAATCGTAATTTCAATAGCTCAGATTACAACGCATTGCTTTTTGAATAATATTTTTATCATCAGCGGTTACCTTGATATAAGCGACAAATGTAAAGTGAAAATATTTTGACGCTAAGGGTGC
>NW_021845330.1:0-517 GCF_003651465.1 Formica exsecta
ATCCTTAATCATCGGAGTCGTTTTTCCGGTAGTTCAGAAAAGTGTGTCTAAAAATTGAAGGATGTCTAAAAATTCAGACAACATTCTGTCTGAAAATTCAGACAATGTGTCTGCAAAAAAACTACAGACACTTTGTCTGAACTTTCAGTCAGTTTTCTTTTACAATACATAGAAACAATTCATATTTTTTAACTGTGCAAATAGAAGAAATGCTACTCATATTACTTAGTTATTTGCAAAAAAAAAAAGATTAGAACTCAATAATTTAATATTAACAAAAATTAAAAATTATCTTGCTCGAGCCATCTAAATTAATTTCGCATCAAGACCGTCCATTTTTGGTATGTATGTATTTACATATTTGTATAAATACTATAATTAAAAAAGGTAAAGTCATTTTAAGAATCAAGCTGCAGGATACGCTTATAACCAAACTGTTTCGTGAAAAATGGGACGTCTCTGTCCCCGAAATGCAGAGTTGGATAAGTTAATTTTTTTTTTTTTTTTTTTTTTTTTT
>NW_021845331.1:0-517 GCF_003651465.1 Formica exsecta
TTATACTTAATAAAATTATAATTATATTAATTAATCCAAAACTATCTTGATATTTATATTTTCTAAAGCGTATCTTTTGCAACAGACACAAGCGCGTAAGCGTAAGTTCATCGAGCCAAGTAAAATATTGTTATTCACTGTGAAAGAGAATCGAATCAGTATATTGTACATTATTCATCGCGGGCGTCGATTAACGAATGCAACTAGACTAATATCGGATTACTTATTCTCGATCGCGTCGTAGGTGGATCGCGGCATTGCCGAGAATCGTCGGGGAGGAGATGGGAAAAAGGGGGAAAAAACGCGTGCGTAATGTCGCGAGAAAGAAGACCGGCCGAGTATATAGAGAGGGGAATTAGGTCGCGTTTGCACGATTCACCATATCCGGATAATTACCCCGCGACCGGTATGTCCGTTCGTAATCGAATACGCGCGACGCCGTCACTTGCATCACTTTTACCTGCCGGCGGAACCGTTCGTTCTTCGTGGCCAGTAGCGTTCCGTAACCTCGAGAGCG
>NW_021845332.1:0-517 GCF_003651465.1 Formica exsecta
AAAAAAAATATAGCAAACCAATTGATGCAATAAAATTTTATATCGCCCTTGTCATGAATGTCTATTTTCGCAAGAATCTCGGTTACAAATTGTAATTTTGATATCAACAAATTGTCGTACTTGTTCTTAGCTAATAAAAATTTTGAGGAAAGAAAAGATCTTTATCTCATAATATGATAAAATTATAATAACCAGAAATAAAAATTTTTTTATATCCCAAATGATTGCAAAACATTAAAGCATATTTCCTTACGTTTTTGCTCATAATAAAACCTCACAATCTCTTTCGCTGATTTTCACAATCGGGCACTTTGATTTTTTCCAACATAAGAGATCTACATCTCACTCCATAATTAAGAAAACAGCAATTTTTAATTAACGGGTTTATTCTCGATGTATTTTCAAAGATTTTACTTTTTAAATCCCAAGAAAATCAGTGGAAAGAATCGTATTTTAAATATTTTAATTCCTCCTCTTTTACTCTAAATAACTTTAAAATTTATTTATAATCGAGATA
>NW_021845333.1:0-517 GCF_003651465.1 Formica exsecta
AGGCCTATTCTCTAACTTCGTAACAACGATGTCGTTATCGTTACGTGTCGTTGCGCAACTAAAACGTATCGAGAAATAGCTGCGCAAGGACGCATAACTATAGCGCATTTGTCCTTAAAAGTTACAGAATAGAGGTACAGATACCATTAATGCAGAAATTTATAGTAAATGAGTACATTTGTTTATTTGAATATTATTAATCTATATAAAATGAATATTCTCAGGTCTGGAATGTTGTCTACAATTAAGATGATATATATTGAGGACGGCATTGTAAAAGGTTTATATCGTGGAATGAGTATCAATTTCTTACGAGCAATTCCTTTCATGGCAGTTGGTTTTGCTGTGTATGAAGTGACAAAACAGATGCTAAGTTTAGACACAGGAGTAAAATTATAATTAAATACATAATATTACATAAAATAGATGATTAGAGTTTTTATATATACATTATATATTTATGTGTATTCTCATGAATAATAATAATAATATACAATTTTTTTTTTTTAATTAATCA
>NW_021845334.1:0-517 GCF_003651465.1 Formica exsecta
CGGGCTCTCAGAAAACGTCTTTGTATCAAAGTTCACAATATCGGCAGCGGCGATCTTTTCCTACTCCCTTGACATTGCTATTGTGCCGAGGAACTTTGCGAAACCAATGCGGAATCGGTTATTGGAAAAGTACTACCGTCTTTACCAATCTTACATATGCGACTCTACGAAGAAATATTGCGCAAGAAACTTTCGATCGCGTCAACACGATGCCAATGTCCGTGGATTTATATAAGAATACAAAGCGCGAGCGCCGACCAACGGAATGCTCAAAATGGAATTACTGTATTGTTTCGCACGACTGTGAGTAAATGCGTAACAACGTTACTGGCGAAAGTTTCCGACTGTAAGATAATTTTCTCTACGTATGCGCTGAAAACTTTTTTCGCAATCGATCAGTAAGAAAAGTAATGCTTGCATGGGGATGCTCGACTTTTACAGCTACCTTCTGTCATTTCGTATTAATATATTCTTCCTCGCTTAATTTACGTACTTAAAATTGATTTGATTTAACATA
>NW_021845335.1:0-517 GCF_003651465.1 Formica exsecta
TAATTCATCTATTCGGAATATGTATTTCTATTATTGGTATAATTATTTTAATTTTTTTTGCATTTTAATATTTTATCTTTTTGTCTTAATTCTGCGATACGCAATAATCGAAATAGCAATAATATATGAGTAAAGCCATTTCTCAAAATTATCCTGGGTTTTTTTGAGATCGCTCGATTTTACGCCACTGCATCGCTACGCTAGTTTTGCGGTAAAGAGCGACCTTCTGTAACGAGCTTTCGGATGCAATTGGAGAAGTGTCACCGCGAAGGTTAAGCGAGCGACGGTGACTAACGAAGTAGCAGTCTGTTAACAGTGTTAAGCACGCGGGCACCGCAATTTAGCGTTGCCGCCGCCGGCGAGACCGGCCTACTTCCGACGGAGGCACGCTCTGTCATATATGCACATGAGGCATCCACAAACGCAAGTGTTTACATGTGAATATGTACATATATACAGTGAGTACGGTATACATGGCACGACACAGAAGCGCGAGCTCGATAAAGTAACGTATTAC
>NW_021845336.1:0-517 GCF_003651465.1 Formica exsecta
TTTTAATAAAACATAATTTTACCTACAATAAAAATTCGTTAATTTCGACCTAGTTTTAGGCCTTTCAAAGATATGTAACCCTTTAAGAATTAAATAATATAATAAATAATACAACATAAAATAGAAAAAAATAATATAAAAGTTATACAGAATTATATATATATAATTCGTTTTTATTTTTTTCTTAAACAATGTGAATTTTTATATCAGAGATAAAAATTAATAATAACGACTTATGATGTTTTCTATTTATTTGCAAAAGACGATCCTGAATCTGCACAACGATCTGATGATCGCCGCAGAGAACTTGGATTCGATATACTCGTGGTCACTACTTCTCTGGCTCGGCAATCTTGGGATACATATTGTCAGCAATATATTATATATAATAGTGTGGATATTCAAAAATGGAAACGCTCTTCGCCCGTGGGAACCAGTATCATGGCCACTGGTATACTGCATGAGCATCTGGTTGTTAGCGTTTCTTTTCCAACTTCTATTACTTCACATTGCCTGC
>NW_021845337.1:0-517 GCF_003651465.1 Formica exsecta
TTTTTTTTTTTTATAACGCGTTCTCCATAAGATAAAAGAGAAAGAGGCAGAAGCGTTCTTTTTATGGAGAATTTATCGAGAACTCGTGAGTCGTTGGCGTGCTTCATGAAATTCGCACTGACATCGGCACGAAATCAACGCCTGATGCGAACGCGTCTATGAATTATTAACGTATTCAATTCCCCTGTTTTCGCCGACGAGGCCGGAATGAATCGACGACGATCGAAGTCGTCCGTGGATTCCATTAACGACACGCGATTTTCGCCTACGAGGGTCCTCTCGCCCGTTCCCCTTCCCGTTAGAACACGACGATAAAAACCTTTACGGCGGATGCGTCGACGCTTCGCTATATTTCGTGAAGCATTGTACCTCCCGGAATACCGTACTTTACATATGTACGGCCGTGAGTCGTATACTCGCGAGCGTATATTTTCGAGAATCGGCACAGCACCTTGCTCGATATTCCGCGACAGGCTTATACCACTTCTTTTTATTCTTCTTATTCGTATTGTGCTAC
>NW_021845338.1:0-518 GCF_003651465.1 Formica exsecta
AAATATTCGAAAATTAACAGAAACATATTAATGATTCTTAAAATATGGATATAGATTTTATTCCATCTTAAATTCTGTAGGACTTGACCTTACGTATTTATTATGCTATCTGTTACACCGATAATTTAAGACAGCCTTATATATTTAGCTTTATTTATTATGATGTGTGTCACATCGACATTCTTAGTTCTCGATTACTTCTTGAAACGGGAAGATTACGATAATATGGATATAAAGGTAGTCAAGATGTAATAATATTACCGCTCATGAAACAACTGTAATTAATTCTTCTAAGGAAAAAAAAATTATATTATAATTGGCATTCATTTTTAATATACAAGGTAAGTCGCTAAAAACAGAATATTATGTATCTCTCTTTTTAAGGGTACATTATATAAAACGCAATTAATAGTACTAAGGTATCAACGCGATGAGCACATCTTAATTTCTTTTAAATTATCTTTTGGTAAATATAACGAATAGGGGACCCAGCCCCAATGACCTTGACCTTGACATAT
>NW_021845339.1:0-518 GCF_003651465.1 Formica exsecta
GTATAATACATGGAAAATTGACTCAGGAGCAGAAAGATCAAGTTATGTTTTCCTTCAAAAGAAATGAATTTTCTCTGCTTGTTGCAACCACTGTGATAGAAGTTGGTATAGATGTGCCAGATGCAACCATTATGATTATAGAAAATGCAGAGCAATTTGGGTTATCGCAATTGCATCAGTTAAGAGGCAGAGTAGGGCGAGGAAACAAGCCATCTTTTTGTGTATTATTATACGATAATTTAAGTAAAAGCTCATCTTCAAAGTTAAAGATCATGTGTGAGTCACAGGACGGATTTTACATTGCTGAAAGGGATATGATGCTAAGAGGCAGTGGGGATATTTTAGGCACAAAACAATCAGGATGTATGGAATTTAAATTTGCTGATTTATATCAGGACAGAGAGCTGCTCAACCTCGCGTATAATAACGCAAAAGGTGCAATGGCTGATTTTGAATTACTGCTTGATATATTTGAATATAGAAGTAGATTACATTTTTCAAAATTTCAGTAGGAAAAC
>NW_021845340.1:0-518 GCF_003651465.1 Formica exsecta
AATGAAGAAATATAGAGAAAATATAGAATATAATCTTTCCTCATAGAAAGTTTTGCTTGCTAAAAGGTCAAAATTGGAAAAGTAGTCATTTTTCCTCTGTTTTAAATTTACACATTCTCAATAATACAATGATATCGTTTTACAATCATTACATATCAATAATTATAATTATTAATTTATTACATAATTGTGTGTGTGTGTGTGTGTGTATATATATCATATATATATACATATATATAATTATAATGATTATAATTATAACTCTTACAATTATGTAATTTAACATTATGTAATTTAATTATTATAACCTTAAATACTAAAGAGTCAATTTTTTAACAAATAAAGACTTATATATGAGAAATTTTTAATTTATATTTTTGATGCACTTTGTGGAATTGTTTCCCAAATAAGTGACTTTTGAAACACATTCCTGTGCTAATAATACAATAATATAACGGAAGATTCATTGCAATGATAATAATTTAAAAATTTGAGCTGCATGGAGTATAAAAGCAGGA
>NW_021845341.1:0-518 GCF_003651465.1 Formica exsecta
GTTGTTTAAAAAATAAAATTATATAATTTATAGTTTCTATTTTACATACAATTATTATATATTTTAGTCACAATGTTATTTATTGTGGCAACAATTTTGTGTTATATTTTTCATCTTTATTTTTCATGTTACATCTTTTTTCATATGTTTAATCTGTAGAATTTTTCAAAAATTTTGTCTTTTCACATGAAAAAACTTTTTTTAATGTTTCACAGAATCAGAAAATTTTCAACGATTTGTTGCTAGGAAATTGATAGATTTGGAATTAAAAATGATCAAGATAAATCAAAAGCAAAAAAAGATCAATACAAATCTAAAGCTCATTTTAGAAAAACTTTCAATTGGCACAATGATCTATTGTGTTTACTATTATTCTTCTAGTTCAAAATGTCCACCATTGTATTCAATATAAGACTGACATCACTGAAAAATTGAATTTATCACCATATATCTGTATTTGTATAAGACGAAATATATAAGTTGTCCTTGAATGGTGGTGATACATACCTTTCCATCTA
>NW_021845342.1:0-518 GCF_003651465.1 Formica exsecta
TATAAATAAACACAAAATTTAATGAATTTACATTTCTAATAGAATATATTACAGAAAATACCAACAGTGTGATATTGTTTTCTTCAACTTCCGAGGAAGAGGAATTTGATGGTATATACAATATTTTTGTTAACTATTTAATAACATTATATAGACAGAGTGTCCCATGATTCGCAAAATATTATTACATAAAAGTTGTCAAAAAACGAAGTAAAAAAGTTTGTTACGTTTTTTCATTCCAAGTAATAGTTTTAAAAAATATAAGAATTTAAAACTGGCATATGGCACTATTAGTGACATAGTAACTGACGGATAAGCAACTACTTAACCATAGAGCTTGGGGTTGACCAATTTTAAATACTTATATTTCAAACTATTGCTTGAATTAAAAAATCATAAAGAAATTTTTTATTCCGTTTTTGGAGAACTCATGTTATAATATTTTGATTTACGATTTTATTGCAAATTATGGAACCTATATACAGGGTGCGGCATTTATAGTGACGCGGGCATATTTT
>NW_021845343.1:0-518 GCF_003651465.1 Formica exsecta
ATATCATACTTTATGCCCAAGAAGGCCATTGTCAACTTTTACTTGCATCAGCGTTAAAACGCAGACGCCATAAATTCGGGTTACTTGAATTGTTATTCGATTATGCTTTAAAATCATGAACGTTCGACGATGTTGATGTACCTTAGGTACGGCGAATTTCACGTCGCTTTAATAAATAATCGCTCCCATAAAATTGCTGCGGCATACGCGATGTTAATGTTTGGTTCGCTCGCTCTACGGGACGCTTCATCGTCGGATTGGCGTGGTACAAATCGCAAAGAGGGAAGTCGTCTCTCGGTGATGTTATTATGTGACGATCATAAAGATTTTTACGAGCACGCCCCCTCATTTACGAGCCGTCGAAAGAGTCCGGCTAAAGCATCGCGAAAGATTTGCGGCTGCACGTTGCAGGTACATTTTTATCTCTATTCCTTTTTTTCGCTTTTTATCGAGTTCCATACTACCTCATATTGTGCTAGGCTTTGCTGCACATTTGAAAAGTAATTGCCGTAAAAAAA
>NW_021845344.1:0-518 GCF_003651465.1 Formica exsecta
AAAATTAATGATATACATATAAAATCTTTTTGATGGGAATTTTTTTCAATTATACTATATTAGATTGTTGTTTTATGTAAAAAAATCAATTTTTATAAAATATTTTCCTATTTTGTTATGGCAGAAATAATTATAACATCAATATTTTATGAAAGAGAAAAAAAGAGCAATCTAGAAATCAAATTAAAAATGTTTACATTTTTGTATTGCAGTTACTTAAGATATCACATTCGGCCTATAACATAGTGCAGCAAATGGGAACAACATGATTTAAGCGGAAAATGGTGTAGAGGTTAGCCATAATGTTTTCCAATTAAATTGCATATAACAGCTAATTAATATTAATTATTTCAATTTTATCTGTTACCACATAACATTATAATACAAATAAATAATAATTGATTAATACGTGTAAATATTTTAACATTGTGATAATGAAATAAGAAAATCTTACCTAAATAATCGTGAGAAAGGTCAATATTTTTACAATATTTGTTTATGGAATAATTAACACTATA
>NW_021845345.1:0-518 GCF_003651465.1 Formica exsecta
GAAGAAGATGAAGAAGATGAAGAAGAAGAAGAAGAAGGCGGCTAGACGGAGGAAGAGAGACTCCGGTCGCGCATTGTCGCGGTTCACAAAGGCCACAAAGGAGGACGTGTGAATCAGCAGTAATGGGGATAATGCAAAACTACGGACGCGAGAGCCCGCGAGGGAGACACGCGGGGATACCTGAGGGCTATCGAATCGTAGGGTCCGACTAGATATGAAGGTGGGAAGGAGAGGGAATATATCGAAACTTCTCGGCCAGAATCAAGGACTTTAGCTAACGTTTCGTGCCCAGAGACGTCGAGTGTTTTCCCGGGTCGCCGAGAATGTCCGCGAAGATCGAGTGACAAGCGAATGACTACAAATCTGAGGATAAACCTCGCGTGTATGTTTTCATAAAGTAGAGAAACATCGACGATAAGTGTAATATCTTTTAAAATTTTAAAATTGCATTAGTTAATATCGCGAGATTTTCAATATAGGTGCTACGATGCAGTTGATGATTTAATTATGATTTTGTA
>NW_021845346.1:0-518 GCF_003651465.1 Formica exsecta
AAATGAGCGGATGGATTCAGGATGGGTTCGGGTTCAATCCGTATGTTCTCCTTCTATAGCGGCAACGCGAAGCATTGTTTCACACGGTGCACCCTGTCATTATCTCCAAACCATGAACCACCCCCTTATTTTCGAGAACATCGACTTTCGGTACACCTGCATGTTTTTGCATTTTCGCGATTTCGGTGGTGGATGCGATTGAAAATTTTTTAGCCGCGATACTCTGTTCTCGCGATCTTGTATGCGTTCGTCCTTGTACTCCAAGAACCAGGGGAGTCTCCGATGTCGTTCGTTCCCAGAGGATACAGCCGATTATATTTATTATTATTTGTTTTCGAAGAAAAAGAGAACGGCATCGGGGGAATGTCAATGTGAACGCAAATCATGACGCAGTCGCGGTTAAAACGAACAATTTGATTGTTTCTTATAATTATATTTTTTGACTATTAATTGAATTAAATTATCATCTAATTGAATATAATACTATCTTGTTTGCTTGTTCAGGCGAAGGAGGGAAA
>NW_021845347.1:0-518 GCF_003651465.1 Formica exsecta
TCTCTCTCTCTCTCTCTCTCTCTCGTGAGGGGAATCAAACAGGTATGTTTAGCGACTGAATTTAGGATCGCAAAATTGAAAGACTAGAACAGGAGAGGAGGGCCAATAAACTTTAAAACACATAAGACGTGTTGCGAAGTTAAGAGGAACGAGGGCGTTACACGAGGGTGTAAGAGGGCCTCAACGTACACCGGATTTTCCCTACTTCACCGACTTCCGGTTGCTCGCGTGCCGCAATTCTATCGCCCACATCTGGATCTTTCCTTCTTGCCGATCTTGGCCGCGTAACCCAGTTTCCACGAGCCTTTTCCTCCGACATTTAATTGCGTCAATCATCATTAAATGATCGGGGTATTCTAATTAATATTCGACGCATTGATCGATCTATCGTTTTATTTTAGTATTTATTTTGACAAAATATTAATTAATATTAATTAGGATAGAAATGTAGAATTTTTAATAAAATATTATATAAAATTCTATTGATATAAAAGTTGTATTAAATAAAATATAAAGAC
>NW_021845348.1:0-519 GCF_003651465.1 Formica exsecta
AATTATCATAATAAAAACTTCAAAATTAAATATGGAGTTTTTTGAGTTTCATAAAATTTACCACAATAAATTTACCTTAATACAATGGTCTCCTGAGAATGTGCATTATTAACGTTTAAAAATAATTAAGAAGTTCTACCCTCTTAATCTAGGATTGTTAAATGATTCGTTGCTTAGAATTCTAGTTAGAGGCGTAGTTGGACGTGTTATTGTTGACTGCATCATACTTAAGTGCGATGAAGAAAGTTTTATTATAGTTTGATAAAATTTTATCTGACTCTCGATTTCAAGCAACCGCGTTCTTATCTTGCGTTCAATACTTTCCGAAACTAATCGCGGCATATCCTTAGCAAATTTTGTTATCTAAAATACATAATTAACATTTAATACCGAAAAATAATTTTGTAATTAATCGATTCTAAAAAGACGTAATAAATTTCTATTATTAGTAAAATTACATAAATGAGTATTGAGTTTAGATTTATAAGATTTACCATGTCCAGTTCATTCTTGGAATAC
>NW_021845349.1:0-519 GCF_003651465.1 Formica exsecta
AAGGCCAGGAAACGTGGTCGACCAGTTACCACTGGCGACTACGAACGGAAGAAGAGGAGGGATGCCTTAAGGCAGGAGGAACAGAGGAGGGAAATGGAGAGGATTGAGGAACAGAGAATCCTCGATGACTCATATGTCCCCCCGGAGACAAAAGCCAGTCTCAACATCCCTAGTGTTGAGGACATCATGGAGGAGCTCCGCGATGCCCCAACGCCGGACGTGTCGGCAAGGGCCCTTGAACATCTACAAAGGGTCTACAGGGTCGCGGCGGTCTCGAAGAACCTCAAGGGTACCTTTGTGAACCAATTAAAGACTGCGGTTAATGTGGGGAAGGCGTGCGCCACAACTCTAGCCTTGAGAGCGCAAAGTACTGGCGAACCAGAGGTAGAGAGATCAGAGGTGGAGGAACTCCGCAAGCAGCTTAGATCTATCCGCATGGAGAATCTTAGACTGCAAAAGGAAGCGGAACAGGCCCGGGAAAACCTGCGGATGGCCCTTGAAAGCCAGAATGCAGGATGC
>NW_021845350.1:0-519 GCF_003651465.1 Formica exsecta
CGAGGCGATGAATTACTTATAACCATCTCGATCTCGCCACACGCCCACGTGTGCGTCTCTTCACTCGTACTCTTTTATCTTGCTTGGCGGCTACTATCGTTCCCGCATGTGCGCGTGTATGTCTCGGCGTATAAATATCGCGCATTTATAAGCAGTCGGTGACAGTTAGTTATCGTGGGATCGCTAGCAGTCGCGTGTGTACGCCGGTTTCTCTTTCATGCTCTTGCGCTTCAGTGACTAAAATGACCACATTTTCAAGCTACTACGAAGAATGAAATGCCAACATGTTTCGACTCCCTCTTATATTAACATTTTCCGTCGTACAAATAAATTAAGAGATCAAAAAGAATTAAAAAATATTTCCACAAATATAAATATTACGATTGTTATTTAAAATTCAGTTGTTTTACATTCGCATTTGACACTTTTTTTAATTAATAAGTAATCTCAACCTTTCCTTCTGAGAATTTTTCTATATAAACATGCATCAAAATTTATTATTAAAAATATATTATTAAA
>NW_021845351.1:0-519 GCF_003651465.1 Formica exsecta
CGGCCGCACATCACGGCAACGATCCACGGGCACCCCGTGGAAGCCTTACTGGATTCGGGCTCAGAAGTGTCCTTTGTGAACGCCGAAACCGTCGAAATGGCCAAGAGACTCGGCATCAGGCCCACCGAGGAAAATGGCCAAATACAAATGGCCAATGACACCGCCGCCCGGACAGTCGGAAAAATTCGACTGCCGCTCCGCTTGCAGGGGCGGATCTACGTACATGTGTTTGCAATCCTGCCAGCACTGCGAGAAGACGCACTGATTGGAGTGGATCTATGGGCCCGCCTAGGGCTCACGATCTCGCCACCGCAACAACAACGAACTCGAAACCGTCAGCCAGTCTGCGGGAAGATCAGCGGGCTAGCCATTCGCATACGGGACGAGGACGAGCGACTGGACGTGTCCCGGAGCCACCAGCGCAACAAAGGCCAGCCAGTCGTCAACCCGACATCACTGGTCGGACAGCCCGTCCGCCTGAAACGCACCAGACCGACCAGACAACGGCACAGGTCGCGA
>NW_021845352.1:0-519 GCF_003651465.1 Formica exsecta
CAAACCCGTAGCTACATGATTGGTGACCCCGACGTGATTAAGTACCGATAATTCTCGCGTGTCCCTTCCTCGTGTCGTTTTACTTGGCGTCCGCCATATTCGTTCATACAACAACACGCGTCTCGCGCAACGAGTTCTTTTTTTTCTTTTTCCTTTTCTCTCGACGCCATGACTACACAACGCACTCCGCAAAAAAATACCGGAAATGATGAATCGGCATCATCCGCGTCATTCTCGCCACACAAGGCAGAGACCCAAGAGTCCTCAATCAACAACGATCCACCTCTCATCAATTTCGATGCCGCTGCCGATGCAAACACGAATCCGTCATTCAACATTCTCGGCGAAAATTTCATCTCAACGATTCAAAAACCACAGCTGCAACCGTTCATGAAAGACACACTGGATCTATGGTTTCTCCTCATTGAAGTCGAATTTCAAGCGTATCGCATCACAAGCGACGCAACCAAATATAGTACAACGCTGAAAGCGCTCGATTCCGCCACGCTAAAAAAAATC
>NW_021845353.1:0-519 GCF_003651465.1 Formica exsecta
CCTTCAGCAGATTGGTTCGGCGCATTAATTCTGTATTTTTATTATTCCATCGCGAATTTTTATTCTCCTCTTTGCCAGACGCGCATGAAAAATGCTGCAGCGATGTAAAAACGACCGGTTTTATTATTCCCACGACGTGTCGATGCGCTCATTCCTTACGTGGTACACCTGTCGCATCACATGAAGGGTCGTACTACTTGCGACATGAAACTCCGATAGTGCGGAAAGGTCTTTGGCGACGACATTTATTAGTTAACACTTTGAGGGTGGGAAACTAATACTCATGCTTTTATAGAATATAAACGAAACCCTCATGCTTATTTTAATTTATTTAATTTCGATTGATATCGAGTTAATTAACACGATTTGCATAAATATCACAAAATAACGCAAAACACTTTGGGACAATTAATTTTCCATTTTTGCAATACTCTTGTTCAAATATAATCGTTAAGGATCACTCGCGAGATATTTCAGTAGCAAAGATTTCCGCCGACGTACTCGGATATTTATTAACAC
>NW_021845354.1:0-519 GCF_003651465.1 Formica exsecta
CTCTTTTTTTTTTTTTTACTATTGTAAAAATTTCCAGTAATCTTTTTTTTATTATCGATTTTTGTATGATTTGCGAAATTGGAACGAGTGATAACGCGAATTACGCAGCCTTGACAATTTCCTCCAATCTATTTCCACAATTTTATGGAAAATACGCTTGTATCTCATCCTACAAACTCTTCTTAAATTTACTGATTCTTCAATTTGTTTGGATTTTAAATAAAATTTAATTGGCACTTCTCTTCTTATTTTAAACAAGAAAATAGATGAGAGAATAAATGAGAAGAATTACTAACAATTAAATGAGCTTAACTTGTCTTGTCGACGTATCTCGGATGTAAATGTTTGATATCTACTTTTCTAATCCTTGTTCGAAGAACAAGATTGTAGCTTTGGATAATAAAAAAAATTCACAAGCAAAAGGTATAATACGGGGCACGGCAAGGATATTTGTCAAAAAGTCAGCAGGATGACCGCGACATGTCCCTCGAAGACGTATAATCGCGACTGTCCCTAGTT
>NW_021845355.1:0-519 GCF_003651465.1 Formica exsecta
CGGAAGAGTATGTAATTGGATATTTAATGTCAATTATAAAATCATCATGCGCGCATTGCATTTTATAAAATAATTTCGTTGACATACATAAAATCCTCTTCCGCAATTCCAGGAACTTCTCGGACTGGATGTGATGCATAAATTTATGTGGGTCAGATTGATTGCCCGCATGTTCGAGGCCATGGCCGGCAATTTTGCGTATTCTGGCGATATCCATCTCTTTCTGAACGTTCTAAATGGTGCCGTGATTCTTCATAGCGAAGATTCATGCATTCTGCGTTACGTTGTGGCAACTTACATAAATGCAGCGCACAATTTTAAGAATATCTTCTCGACCAATGGTTATCTGCTAATCATGCCGACTTTATTGCAATTATACTCGACCCATCAGACAAACAAGCTCGTAACAACTACCGTCGAATATGCGGTCAAACAATTTTATCTCATGAATCGTAAACCTTTTATTCTTCAAATGTTTGGCAGCGTATCCACCATATTAGACACGAATGAGATGAGCGT
>NW_021845356.1:0-519 GCF_003651465.1 Formica exsecta
GTTTAATCCGCGACAAACAGATGCTCGATCAGCAGCTAATAAATTGAATTGAACGACTCAAGATAAAAACTCCCGATGTAATCAAAGCGACGCGTACCTTTAATAGCGATCCGCGCATGATACGCATGATTTTGCGGGGGAGAGGAGGGGGGAACGGGACGATTATCGATCCTGTGCACTTAATTATACTAAGTCGATGCGAGTCGGCGCTCCGTCAACGATTAATTCCGGGCTACAGCTCCGTAGCCGCACCTCCAACAATAACAATCGACGTTGTTAGATCGGCCGACGTTCGATAGATGGGAAATAGATTAGCTTTAACGTTATACCCTAAATTCATGCTAACTTTAGATAAATCTGCTCCTAAATTGCGAGAACAGAGTTAGTTAGTTGTTTCGTCCCCGAGCAACACGAAGGTCCGAAAGACGTGGATCGAGATGCGGCGGCTCGACAATTTGAAAGTACGATCCCTTGAATAGCGAATAAGATTATTCATTATTCATTGTATGTGTGTGTGTG
>NW_021845357.1:0-520 GCF_003651465.1 Formica exsecta
AAAATATATCGTAAATAATAAAAGAATCGTATTTGACATTTTTCATGTTGTACAATAAGTAATTAATAAGTAGGCTTTATTTTTTAATACTCTCGTACAAATTCGGGATTAGATTTATTGCATGCAAACGTGCGACTATGATCTCGTTGGACATGACGACGAAAGAGAAGCGGCATCGTAAAATTAGGCGATCGGACGACAGCCGTGCGAGGCGCAACATTATACGCAGCCTCATAAAATTAACAGTATCGGTCGACAGATAATTCCTCGGTTACGACAAATTTTATGCCAGGCAATAAGCAACCGCGGATAGTTTCGCATTATAAAGCCACGTCTTGGGAAACAAGGTGCTCGAAGATAGCGTGGTACCGATCGAAAAGAAAAGTTTATAACAGTTCTTATCAAGCTTTGACTCGGTCTTCTCGCGTGGTGTCATGCGCAAATATAACAAACGATTTAAAGGGTTTATAATGCGCGAAAATAAAGAAATTCTTTCGGAGCCGGAACGTCTTTCGTTTTC
>NW_021845358.1:0-520 GCF_003651465.1 Formica exsecta
AATAATTAATTCGCCGACGCCATTTAATCGCCATCTGCTACTATCGATTATTATTAATAGTCGTCGCCGTGTCTAATTAACTCGATCTTACGGCTGCAACGACTGAAGCAGGTGTTGATCGCTTCAGGCACGATTAAATCCAATTTTCATAAGCTCGTGCTCCGTTGAAAGCGTATTTAGATCTGATATCAATGAATTAATCGCGGGCTTAACGAAATGTAATTTTTGCATAATTATTTTTATACCGATATATTTTTAAATGGAACCCATGAAACAAGGTTTCTAGTCTAACATAATTGTTCGTATGTTGTGAATTTTTATTACTCTCGCTCCAGACTAAGATCGTACAATATCATTAACCGTGCTCTCTCGAAGAGATGCAAGAACCAAAGCTTCAATCAAAAAGTTTCGTTAAAAGTTTCGTTGGCTTCTTCGCATATCTTTACGCGAAAACATATCTTTTACATATGACAGAAGAAAAAAGAAACAGGATTTTTACGTAAGCTCATGTGTATATATA
>NW_021845359.1:0-520 GCF_003651465.1 Formica exsecta
TAATATAATATCGAATAAACCGATGCAAATGGCTTTATAGTGACTAGACTCGTGCTTGTTAATGAGCTTGGGTGATATTCACGGTTAAGAGACAAAAGCGATAATATTATTGTCCTCGATATTATCCCTTTTCCTTCCCTCCAGGAGTAACGAAGATAGGTACACGAACGGGGAATTAGAATTAGATACTGCTGCATGACTTGTTCGCTTACTCATCTATTGAATATTGAAACGCCATTATCATAAACGATCAGACAGACTCGATAATAACTCGCTCGTGCGAGTAGAAGATGCGAGCTGCACTGCTAACCTATGGGTTAGATAAAATCGATTACAGGTTTTGAATATCGGTAAATATAAGTATACTAATTATGCAATTCGAGAGAGACAAACTTTAATTTTCCTTCTTGCGAAAAGATGATAAGAATAAATAAATTTAAATAGATTTAAACATGGTATGAAAAATCTAAAATAAATGTAACATAGAATATTAATGATAAAATGTTGTATAAAAAAAAAA
>NW_021845360.1:0-520 GCF_003651465.1 Formica exsecta
ATTATTATTGCGGTTGCAATTTCGGCCGAACGATCGTAATGCGACCGCAGATGTATCGGATTCTGTCACTACTCCTTCGAACCAACCGGTATTGTTCGCCAGCTTACGAAGTGAAGAATATTTTTTAAATATCAGCGCGAATTATAGATGTCCATGGAAGATTTCGCTTAATCTTATTTATATATTTTTGATATTAATTTTTAATTGATAATTAATTATATTTTGAATAGCGGAAAAACACTAACACATTTTCGACGTATTAAATTTACGTATTAATTAAATTTACGTTGAATGATAAAGCGACATTTGATAAAATTACATTTTTATTATAAACAAATCTCGGAATAAAATTTTCCAATTTTATGCAACATCGTAATTTTTTAATGATTATGTAAATAAGAGTAATAACAACTTTTCGGAAAAATTTCCAGAGTATGCCATTCTATCGGTCGCGGCCACATGAGCATTCGCGAAAAACTAATTCCACAATCGATTCCTGACATAAGGTACACCACATTCC
>NW_021845361.1:0-520 GCF_003651465.1 Formica exsecta
TATTTTTAATATAATATATCTTATCGGACAGTCTTTTTTGTGAGATATTGTTTTTATCATTATTGTTTTTTTCATCAAACATGTCATTCTTTTTAGTTTCATGGTCAGAGGCATAGATGGTTATTGGTGAAATGTGACGGGCCAATAGGAATTAGCACAAAGAGGGTAGACGGTAGGTGGCAGCACAGGATGCCAGCACTACAGTCCAGGGAGAAAGGGTCACTCACTCTGGGGTTGTCGGCTCTCGTGAGAATGCACGAATACTATATTGCACGCGAAGACTGTATTATTACAAAATATATACATTATATCTAGTTTAAAGTAATTATACGAGTGTCTATCGTTCAATCGGCATAAACCTTATCCTCCACAATTAATAGCAGAGGTCTATGGTTGGAAAGTGCATTTTTTGGGTTGCCGAGTGACGACAGATTTGTGTGTGAGCGAAAGAGGAAGATGAAGAAGCCGTGACAAGATGGCAGAGAATTGAAATCTCGCGAACGTGGAACCGCTTGACGAC
>NW_021845362.1:0-520 GCF_003651465.1 Formica exsecta
CGTGCGTACGTACGTGCGTGCGTCATAGCGGCATGTCGTCAATCGACGCAAGTGAATCAAGTCGATCCTTCGATTGCATAAAATTGCACGTCTGATATCTCGCGATAAAAAAAGAAATCGGAATTATATCTGGGATCTGTGGTACCTACGGGATTTGGTATAATTTAATCATAAAATTTTAAATATGTTATAAATTATATAAGAGAGAGAGAGAGGGAAAGATGCTTATTGTTAGTTTCTCTGGAGGAGTTTCTGAATACAATCTTTTTGGAGGAGAAACTTTCTCTGCGTAAATAAAACGGCCTTTTTCTAATTTTCCAAAAATTTTATTTTTTTTAATATCGAACGATTTATTTTCTTCGATGAATAAAAAAAAGAGATAAAATTGCAAGAAAAAGAGGGGGGTCGAAACTTTTGGAAAAGTAGCGATGAAACAAATCGTGTGTATACCCGGTTCCTCGCGTATTAGCCGTAGATTCTCTCGTTCTCTTTTCTCTCTCTTCTTTCCTCGCTCTCTTTC
>NW_021845363.1:0-520 GCF_003651465.1 Formica exsecta
TATATATATATATTTTATTCGAATGTAATTTTTACTAAAAGCATTGTGTTTTATTTATTCTTATATAACTCGATAAATTTATAATTTATAAATGCACGGAAGAAACACAATATGTTTTTAAATAAAAATTACGTAAAAAATCTAAATATCGAATAGTTTTAATATTTTTGAATTTAATATATACTCAAACTTTATTATGTATAAATTTAGTGATATGGATTATAACATTTATAGATATTGTTCAAAGCATCAGCTTTTATTGCTAGTGTAAAATTATATATTTTGCTATATGCAAACATACGGATTATAAATAAAAAGTATGCGCTATCAACATATCTCGCATTTGCAATATGGCTTCATAGCGTATTCTGTGTAAGCATGATTGGACAGAAAAAGCATCTGGAAAACAAATTTATATCCCAGATCGAGGACGTGTAAAGCATCGCGCACTGGGTCTCATTATATGTTCCGGAATAACAAACAGTAACCGTAACAGCATTCACTGGCTACGCGTATACGC
>NW_021845364.1:0-520 GCF_003651465.1 Formica exsecta
TCGCGTGCGATGTGATAATCGCGTGTGCAACTGTCATTGATGTGCGAAGTGGTATCGACGACAAAGAAGAAGAAAAAAACTTGTGCAACGACTACCGGGGCTAAGTTGAGACGGGGACGAGAGGAAGGTGGACGAATCGCCGGAGTTACCGGCCGATCTAACCTAGTGCAAGGAGCAGCGGAGGAAAGAAAAGCGCAACCCTTCCCGAGTAGTGTTGGTGTCGGTGGTGGTGGTGGTGGTGGTGAAGGCGCGGAGGCGGAGGTGGAGGCGGTCGAAACAGCCTCAGGATGAGCGGACGACCGAGAACCACCTCCTTCGCCGAGGGTAACAAGCCGCCTGCGAACCCGCCCCTCGGCGGCATGAAAATCAGCAGTAAGTACCATAACCTCTCACATCGATCACATAATCTCTCCCTTTCTCTCAACCTCTATTTTTCTGGCCGCTTAAATATCGATGTGAAATTTTTCTTTCGACCTCTTCTTTTTTTTTTTTTTTTTTTTTTTTTTTTTTTTTTTTTTTT
>NW_021845365.1:0-521 GCF_003651465.1 Formica exsecta
ACCATGATAAATGGGAATATGGAATAAACAGGTGAAGAAAATGCTGGAACGAATGCGAGATGATTGGAGATTATTAAAAGATAAATTAGAAGTTGACATTATAGAAAAATACGCATATAACATCAAATTTTCTTCAATAATTTCAATAGGTAAGAATATGAAATATTATTATTATATATTATATTCAATGATAAAAAATATATATATTATTATACATTTATTTAGCTAATCTCTTTTTATTTTATACGATAAATCATATCGGGATTGAGACTGAAGGCAGGGAATGCATCTAAAACAATTTTCTATTTAATTTATTATAACTGGATTCAAATCAGAACTAACATTTTTTAGTGATTGGCTTTTTTTGTTCGTTCTTGCTCCTCATACTTCAATTATTGCCATTAATCCTTGATGTTATATTACCATTGAACGAATCACGGCCCTTTCAATTATTAGTGATCACAGAATATTTTATCAATCAAGAAAAATATATTTATATTATATTGTTACACGAGGTATTA
>NW_021845366.1:0-521 GCF_003651465.1 Formica exsecta
ATCGGGAAGAAAAAAAGCTTAGCTTCGACCGCGCGCGGGTCTCCCATTGTCGAGAAACGTCGGTTCCCTCTCGGTGCGGGTCCCACTCCATTGACGATTCGAACAGAGGCGAAGTGTCGACGGTGTGGGCCGGGGGTGCCGCGCCGATTCGAATCTCGTACTCGACGCGGACTCCATTCATAGCCGTACATAATGGCCGCGGTAGAACGCACCGAGGGGTACGGGGGAGGGAGAGGAGGTAGAGATAGAACCCAGGCGTCAAACGCGGTCGTCATGACAGAGGTGGATTCGCGTGTGAGCGCTTGTGTCCTGTGGGACACAGAACGTGCTCTACTCTCCATGAGCTCTATGAGAGCCGAGAGCTCTGACGCTCTAGAACCAAGTCCAGAGCGAGGGGTGCCGGCGACGCCCGTCGCGTTGACGCGTAAGCGGAAATATACGTCGATATCCCTCCTCCATTTCCCCTCGCCGTTCAATCTCCTCCTCCTCTCTCTCTCTCTCTCTCTCTCTCTCTCTCTCTC
>NW_021845367.1:0-521 GCF_003651465.1 Formica exsecta
TCGTAAGAACAATCTCCGAAATTATTATTCTAAGGCATTTCTATGACCAATGTGTCACATTGCATAAGTTTTTTCACAATGCCAAGGTAGCCCAATTATATGAGGGAAAAAATATAGTGCGACTCTTAGAGCAGCGATGGTCGGGTTACTTGGCAGCGGCTAAAGTAATTCTTGCTAATTATAGTAAAATACTTAAAACACTGGAAGAGATTCCCAAAGAAAAGTTCAGTGGTAACGACATAGCAAAAAGTGTAGGGCTGCTTAATGTTATGAAAAAATTTGACTTTCGTTTTGCTGTGGTTCTAGCAAATAAAATATTATTGATGCTGGAATCAGCCGATGCTGCACTTCAAAGCAGAAGCATTCTATTGTATGAAGCTGTTGAAATAACGAAATATGCTGCAAACCAACTGACTCAGATAAGAACTAACGAAGATTTTATAATTCTCATGGATACGGCTATAAATTTATTACCTAACTATGAAGATGTAAATGAAGATAAAAGGCAAAAAAAAAAAAAA
>NW_021845368.1:0-521 GCF_003651465.1 Formica exsecta
AGAAAATTTGTTAAATATTTCAAATTTATCAGGAGTTTTAATTGGTAGTGCAAGCTTAGATTTCGATCACTTTTATAAAATTATACAACAAGTTGAAAAAAAGTTTTCTCTTATTAATTCTAAAAGTAGATAAGAGGGAATTACTCACTATAGAAATAGGGCTATCACGGGCGTCTCAGTAGATTCCGCTAACGCGTACTCCCTAGTCATACCGTCACGGTATCCGCTAACACGTAGCGAGATGAAGGTTGTCATAGTTACACTGGTTTCCATATAAAAGTGGTGTCATCTAAGTAGCTGATACTGATTTCTATCCAAGACGGTGTCATCCCAGTGCCCAGACACTGGGATCCAGAAGACTTAATTTCAACCAATTGGCTGCATAATAAAGTCTGGATTCCAGCGTCACGCGCTGGAATGACATCTTTCTTGGTGAACTCAAATCATAATGTTCGTACGGTTGTGGGCTTATAGCTTAGAAAATTAACGATATTTTATTCCCCGGTGAACGCTCTATTTTG
>NW_021845369.1:0-521 GCF_003651465.1 Formica exsecta
AGAACTATGTACACATATTATGCTTCAGCGGGAACATTTACAATATTTCGTACAATATGGGGATAATATCGAGATTATTGGGGGAAAATCACGTTTCTTTGCCAAATATATAACAGGTCTGCGTGTTTATTTGCACATCATAAAGATTACTCTCAAATTGTTTCATGACAAATCATGAATGAAGCATTGTGAGAAATTTACGATTCAAGTTGAAAAGAAAAAAAAACTCAAAGATATGACAGGCGTTAGAACAATTTAAAAATTGCGGAAAACACGTGCCGCGTTAGCCTTTTTTCATATTTTCTTTTCGATTGAACTGTGTTATCAGTTATGTAAAGACTCCTATATCAAGATCGTTTTAAAGCGCAACACGCTCCAATATTCGCGCGTACAAGTTATAACCGCGTCTCGATATGTCTTGTAAACACGCTAAGCGACAATAATACAATGGAATCATTGCGGACGGTGTTTAGTGCGGCGGTCCTCTGGATACCACCTAGGAAGCAAGATAGTGAGAGGGG
>NW_021845370.1:0-521 GCF_003651465.1 Formica exsecta
CTTTAAAAAATTATATAGGTTTCTTTGTAGACTTGCCATACAACTGCACATTTTGTATTCTTTTCATAGATTCCAATTAGATTGCGGTAGGTTGCATAAGGTTTTATATAAGAGAACACGTGCCAAAAAACTAAGCTGACAGATCGCGGTGGGTTAAAAGTACTTATGTGTGTGTGTAAGCTAGGGACTGAAACAACAAAGGGATTAAAATGTAAAATTGCAAAATTTATGAATCTATATCTTTTATTAAATTAACTAACAATCGGTTATATATATAACAATAATCATACAAAAAACTGGGAAATTATAGAAAGAAATATTATAAAATATCATAGATAAATGAATTTCATATAATGTGTAGAGATCAATTTTTTTATTTTGTTTAATTTCTCAAGCATTTCTCTGAAAATACATACAATATTTATAAGAGTTAAGAAAGAGAGAGAGAGACAGAGAGAGAGAGAGAGAGAGAAAGAAAGAAATTTTATTGTAATAAAATTTTATTTTTTTTTTAGGTAAAA
>NW_021845371.1:0-521 GCF_003651465.1 Formica exsecta
CAGCATGAAAAATATTACGTGCGGAAATCCGCAATTGAAGAATTGCTGCGACTTTTACGCTCTAATGAAGACCGCAGTGTCGTATAACGATCTTTGACCTTTACAATGCGTACCGTGAACATTTACCGTCGTGTATACCTGCGATGCAACACGATTAAATATCAAAACACTAGGCACTTTCTCCGCGTATTTGCATACGCAAATGTAAAAAATGTGTTTCAATGCGGAGAATCGCATGCGAATTATGTATTACCTTACTGCAACATGAAACGCGAAAGTTCGCTTTCTAATAAATTCGCATTCTATAAACGAAATGAGTACGATTTGTCAATGTTCAAACTCGCGACATACTTCGCTTATTTAAAAATAATATACAATAGACATTTATAGAGCTCGGTATTTTACTTGTCTATCGCAAATTCAATTTATGGAAAAAAATTTCAAACTGCAATTATATTTATGAAATTAATAGACAAAATTTTATTTTTTATATCGGTGTAAATTTTACTCGGAAAAAAAAA
>NW_021845372.1:0-521 GCF_003651465.1 Formica exsecta
AAA
The DNA here is from genome assembly GCF_003651465.1 of Formica exsecta. NCBI lineage: Eukaryota > Metazoa > Arthropoda > Insecta > Hymenoptera > Formicidae > Formica > Formica exsecta. Next base: position 4 of record NW_021845372.1, read on the forward strand.
AAAAAAAAGAAGTCGAAGACAGCAAAAGATACAATTATAAATAGATATAACATATCGTGGAACTTTTTAATATTTTTTAATGTCTTTTTCCTCTGGTTCTCTCTTATATGATCTGTCTCTGCTCCTTTTGTAAAATAACTCGAGTACGGTACGGATAAACGAGTCGAGGTATCGATTCGAGCGAGCACAGTATTCCTTTCAGAGAAGTCTTTCGCAGAAATTTCCTCCCGCTATGTTTACGTATCTTCGTCGCGTGCAAACAAGCTCACGTAAGTCGTTGCATCTATTATCAGTTTAACTTAGACGTCGCAGTTGAGGAAATCTGAAAATTGTCACGAAAATATCGGCGGAAATTTTCGTGACAAAGTTCCGTTATAAATCATTTATCGAGTCTAATATTTCGTATAATATTTCGAAATGACAAGTTGGACAGCTGCTATCAATGATATCCGCGATATTAATTTTTTTACCAAGCATTTTCGCTAATATAATTTTGTTATCGCATCTAAATTTTGTAA
>NW_021845373.1:0-521 GCF_003651465.1 Formica exsecta
TAATAATTTATATAATAACTATATAAGTTATTAAATTATATAATAACTTATATTTATATAGTAAATATATAATGTACGAAAATACGCTTTTAATGTCAAAATACTTCAACATCATAAATTTTCATATTAGTCAAAGAATTTTAAGTCAGAACTTGATTACAGTATAATGTTTCACACTGTTGTTTGTCAAATATTGTGTGTTAAAATCGCTTGTAAGGATCAAGATTATATCAAAGATAAAAGTATCAGTAGTGCGTTACGATAAGTAAGGATGAAATTCTAAGGATTTCAGCTAATCGAGTTTCAGGTGTAGCGCAGTGACGACAGCTTAACAGCCTTAACCAGCTTTGCAAAGTAAATTTACCTTCAGAAAGTAGATTTACACTAAGATTTAAGGGGGAGTAGAAAGGGATGACGGTTGCGGTATCGAGGCGGACGAACACGGCGGGACAAAAACCGCGGAGGCACCGTCTTCGGATTGGACGATCCTCCGCGGGAATGTATTTAATTCGATTGGCCTT
>NW_021845374.1:0-522 GCF_003651465.1 Formica exsecta
AAAAAAAGAGAGAAAACAATTATTGAACAGTTTTCTTTCATGAACGGATAATTCTTTACTAATCTTGACGTACGTTTCCTAGTAGAAACCACGAAACAAACATCCAAACCTATTTCTGCGAAATAGAAACTTTGGGTGAAAACCGCGAGGAATAGAAAAAATCGCACTATAAGGAAACTTCTGGCTCGGGCGTCCGCGGACCCTAATTTTATTATAAATTACAAGAAAGTTAATTTAGATAAACATTCTTTCACTTTAAGAATTCAACACTTACACGAAGCTCAACAAACACATAATAAACAACCTCGTCCCTCTACTTCTTCTTCTTCTTATCCTCCTCCTTCCTACTCACCAGTCTCCTGAACGTTCTCTCTCACCTTCTCTCAATTATCAACGGACAAGAATTCCTACTACCTCTCTTCCTTCTGACTATTCATCTGCCTCTTCCGAATAACATTACCCGACAAGAATTCCTACTCCCCTTCTGTTCAGGAAATATCGCTCCCTTTTCTCCATCTTTGC
>NW_021845375.1:0-522 GCF_003651465.1 Formica exsecta
ATAAGTACGATAAAAGCAACTGGTATCAAGCCGGTGATCTGCAAAATTGCCTATTGTATTTATAACTGAAAAATATGCCACATTAAAATTCATGTAAACATGTAAAGCAAATCTATAGTCCATCGTTGCGATATCCGAGAAAAGTTTATTGTATCTTCATGTGATAATGATTTATATTTATTTTCATAACTATAAAAGAATTATTTTCTTCAAGTGGTGATATATATACATATATAATACATTTAAATATATTTCGACTATCATATACATTTAGAATATTGCGCTGTTTATTCAGAATTTAATATATTAGATGTGACGAGCAAGGTACACAGATATTATATTTCGAATAGCAAATGTGTCTAATGAAATAGAATTTCTCTTCGTATAATCAAGTATTAATTTTAGTTTGCATGTTTATATGAGTAGAGACAACATAAAAGATACACATTTAATTAATATCTGAAAACTCTGCTATATCATGTGACGGATAATTTAACGTATATAATATGAATAAGCAATATA
>NW_021845376.1:0-522 GCF_003651465.1 Formica exsecta
AACTCAAGTATACTCTAGAAATATTTTAATAATATTATTATTATATAATATTTTCCTGAATACTATTATATTTCTCTCAAGAGAGACTATGTATTCGTAATTTCACATTCTAGTTGTTTGCCTTTTACGCATGCATTAAAGAAAAATATTTAAAATGCTTTGGCAATATTGAGAATATAGAGAATATTTACGTGCATGACCGATAAAGAAATTAGCAATTGTTTTACACTAGAAATCGCTGAAGATTCGCAATCGACAATCAACCGAGACTTGTCAGTGGTTTGTTATTGCGAGAGTAAATGAAATCCATGTCTCTGCAACCCCCGTTTTATGAATCGCTCGCGCGTGCAAACGATTTGCACACGTTAAATTTCATGTGACGCTTTAACGGGTCGTTTTATTTACGCATTGAACATGATTACGTTGATGAGATGCACCAGCGAGAATTCTAGTTGAATGATGCTTGCCCAAATAGCATAATAATAAGTTAACCAATATTATCACTACCACCATCACCAACAA
>NW_021845377.1:0-522 GCF_003651465.1 Formica exsecta
TCTCTTATCACAATCGAATCAACCTTATGTAAATTTCGGCCCGAAGAAGCCCGGGCTTCAAGGGACACAGGGTTAACTAGTTCCAATCGACGCTTTTCGAATCACCAGGACCAAGTCGTGACAGTCTAATGCACCGTGACAAACGATCCGTGTCGAGCGAGGGAGGATGCGACGGATCAAGTTTGAGCCCTCCGAGAGTCACCCGGGGATCCCGGAAGATCACCCACTGGGTGGCGAGACGAGGGTAGTCCCCGAATCGGTCGTGCAATGTAATTTGCAATCAGACGTCGAAGACGTCGCGGGATGAAAACAGGGAAAGGGTCCCTCACGCGGCCCGATTAGCCCCACAGCCAAGTGACAGATCGCCGCGGTCTTGCCATAGGAGTGGCGTTTTGTCACTCTTGCAACCCTTCCCATGCGGCCACCCTCTCGTGCGAGCTTGACACTCACCTTCTCCGCGGGTTCCCTCGGTAAACCTCCACGTTTTCTCCCTTCTCGATCACCCTATCACATCCCCTCCCC
>NW_021845378.1:0-523 GCF_003651465.1 Formica exsecta
ACCTTCTAAGTTGTCAACAATCGGGTTAGGTTATATCTTCCGGAAATGGAACCCCCCGTAGGAGGGGCGGAACTCACTGCGTCCACGCGTACACTTTCCCATCAATACAACAATTGTGGGGTGGATCTCGCCTGGCGTTGTAAAGTATATGCATGGACACAGTAGGTTTCGCCCTCCCTACGGAAGATTTCCACTTCCGGAAGATGTAACCTAACCCAAACTTATTTTCAGTTTTAAAAATAAAGTTGGGTTGGGTTAAGTTAGATTTCTTTGGGGTTGGGGCGCAGGAGGAGGGGTTGAGCTTCTCCCCCGCCCACGAATTCAATGAATAATATTTTTCGTCGGAATAAGAAGAAATGAGGAAAAATAATGGTAAAATTTTAAAAATTGAAAATAGGTTTGGGTTAGGTTACATCTTCCGGAAGTAGAGTCCCCCCGTAGGAGGGGCGGAACTCACTGTCCACGCATATACTTCACAACGCGAAGCGAAGTCCATCCCACAATTATGGGACTGAGAAAATGT
>NW_021845379.1:0-523 GCF_003651465.1 Formica exsecta
TATTGTCGCGTAATATCGAATCTGCCTGTTTCAATTCTTCGCAAATAATTTTTCGCCAAATACAATATATATCTCTTCTACACACGTCCCTTTACATCTCTATTCTTAACTTCGAGAATTCTCACACAATCGAATTTGGCCAAACCAAATAAGTTCTCTCCGACGTACACAATGACGATCGTCTGCACTGCTTTCCGTGGAAAGTTTAACGGAACGTTTCAATCCGACTCCTCGGGTCTTCCGGCGTGCTCCCGGTAGCCGGAGGTATCCTGCGATTTACATAGCGGCGAGTTCAAATATTGATTCGCCGCGCGCTAGCGCGACGTCCCCGGAATCGACTTCGTCAGCAGCAGCAGTAGCAGCAGTCGGCCACAATCCTCCGGGAAATTCCTTCGTCCCCGACGCAGGGTCTTTTTCGAAGGGATAGAAAATATCCCGGTGCCTATCATTGCTTGTTTGCACGACGGCGAGAGAGTACACATACCGTTCACCTACACACACACACACACACACACACACACAC
>NW_021845380.1:0-524 GCF_003651465.1 Formica exsecta
AAAAAAAAAAAATGGGAGTAGGAGGAGACGGGTAAAAGTGATGAGAAAAAAAAGATGCGAGTAGAGAAAGATGGCGAGAAGGGGGAGGAGAGAGAAATTCTTCTCGGGCAGAGAGTCCGCTCCGGCTTCTTTTGTGCCCATATGCCGCGCCATCCACGCCTATCTGACCCGCTGATGACGATCGAGCCGACTCGAGCCGAGGACGGCACGCATCTCCGCCGGAGCGAATCGATCCGCTTCCTGGTAACCGTCGAATTTGATCCACGAGATCGACGACTGGAATCGAATCCGGAAGTTGCCGCGTAATTCACGACCCACGCGATGCAACGCGTGCGTCGACCATTGTATCGCGCACAAAGATTCTCGGTTGTATATCTCATGATGAAATAATTACAAGTAATATTCGATCAAGGGGAAAACACGCCAAGATTCACGCTATTCTATTTTACCTCATTACGCGTTGTTTAGTAATTAAATACACAAATAAAAATTGAAACGGATGTAAAACTGGAATACGAATTTGC
>NW_021845381.1:0-524 GCF_003651465.1 Formica exsecta
AAAGTTACAAGAAGAAAATACGATTACATTATAAATATGAAAAGATATCGTTATTTATGAAAAGTAAAAAAAATATTTAATAAGTCAATTTTAAAATATATAAATGTAAGAAAAGTGTATGAATATAATTATCGTATTATTGCAAGATTTAAAATTAAAATATGAAAAATTATAAGCTATGTTTATCGGCGCGAAACTTGGAGTTGATCGATGTAGATTATAGTGACGATATTTTAGATGCATAAAAATTTTGGCTTTACTAAATCTTGATTTTTTACTACAATCATATTAAATTGTAATATCAGACACATGTTTATTTTCCACTGATTTAACAAGCACACGCATACACACACATACACATATACGAGAATCAACCGAGCGTAAAATAAATATAAATAAATTAATATAAGTAACTTATAAATAAAAAAATACCTCTGATAATATTTTTTTTCCCAAAACTTGTTGGACAGTGTTATCTGCTGGAATCTTTTACACGTGGACTTAAAATTCATGATATCCTCTAA
>NW_021845382.1:0-524 GCF_003651465.1 Formica exsecta
ATGACTTTTGATAAATTGGAACCACCGCTGATTATTCAGCGTATCTATTAATACGTTTAACTAGATCGTGAATTACATCGTCCAGTCCCTTTTGCATATCGGACGCGCGATTACGAACACGTTCGGCGACTTCGTTATCGTAATTTCGAGAGTTTTCCCACGTGTGATTATCGATATATTTATATCACTGCATTTATCACGTCCCGCGATACCGATCTCTGTGTTAATCCTTGAAACTCGTAGAACGCTAAATTGATTCCGCGTACGAGGACAGAATCGCAAATATGACAGATACTAATGTAATCTAAATACATTATACATACAATATTGCATCAAATTATAACAAATTAAAAAATAATATAAATATAATAATTATATATTAAAAATATATAAAATTAACAAATAATATGAATAATATAAAATAATAATATTATTTAATAAATACGATGCATATTTAATCCGGAGAGATTTTCGTACGAAATTCGCCGATAGTTTTGGAAATTTATATTCGATTCACGTATGCG
>NW_021845383.1:0-524 GCF_003651465.1 Formica exsecta
AGACAAAATGTATTAAAAGTTGAATTGATCACAACCAAAAGTTTCGAATTAATGGTGCAATGTCGCGTCATAAATAAATGATCAACATGATATAATGATCAATTGATTTTATATATCCACATACATAAAAAAAGGTAAAATATTTTTATCTATTTTTATAGATAAATTTTACAAATATGTAAGTAAGAAAATGGATATTGTTTCAAAAGGGACATTTCGAGTTGATGGCCCTTTTGCGTACTGAAAGTAAATACCAAAATAATGTAATATACAAAATTTCAGCCGCGACAAACCATTTTTTCAAAAGTTTTTGCCTAAAACTAAAAACTCAACTAAATCCGATTTTAAAAGTTTTAGCCGTTGCTCGTTATTTAAAAAGTTATTTACAATTAAATTATACAATAGAAACAAGTATTAAATACACAAGTATTAAAATCTGAACTTCTCCGATTAAAAAAGAACCATGAATTTTATATTAATTATATATTTAAATATTATATATTTATGTAAACGCGTAGGTGGGG
>NW_021845384.1:0-524 GCF_003651465.1 Formica exsecta
AAAAAAAAAAAAAAAAAAAAAAAAAAAAAAAAAAAAAAGAAAAGACAGCGTACCGAGATACGGCGGAGAGGGATAAGGAGCAGAAAAATCGACCGAGACCGCGGTGAGCGGGATGAAACAACGAAAGAAAACGAGAGTAAGTGCCGAGGAGAAGAGGGAAAAAGAGAAACGACGAAAAGGAGACTCGATCGGACCGCGAGACCGTGCTTTATACGCCGATGCATCTGGGAGAGAAGCCGAGGTTGGTTGGTGGTAGTGATGATGGTGATGAAGGAGATCGGGGTAGAGAATGGGGGGAGCGAGACGAGAGTGGAGGGAGGTTCGGTAAAGAGGGAAGGGTTAGTAGCTCTTGTAACGCTATCGACCCTGTCGCTGTACATCACGTCGACACCATCCTAGTCCGCTCATTTCAGATCGCGGGTGTAGTAGGAGTCGGCTTCTGCGCCATTACTTCGGTCGCCGGTCCTATACGCACGCACGCCACTCACGCACACACGCGCGTGCCGTGCGGCGTGAGTGTGAGC
>NW_021845385.1:0-524 GCF_003651465.1 Formica exsecta
AAACTGTGAATAATTTTCTATATTAAGTATAATGTCTTATTTTTGTTCGTTTTTTACGTGTAAGACACTTTTAATCCTTCCTTCACTGATTATGTGACAAAGTATATCGGACATCATCATGTTACGATATATTAGAATGCATTTCATGCGTCATCGTAATCAGTAGATAAAATCAATCCCCTACTTGTTATGAATTACAAGAAATAATCTCTCGCTTAAATGCAAAAGTATCCTACGCTTTTGTAATAAATCTTCGACGCTTGTAATTATTTACGCTTAAATTGAAAATGCTTCTATATATTTCAAGTGGAACGCACGTTAATCTATTATATTTATATATGTAGAGATGTGTTATCTATAGGCTATTCTTATTTATATACAAGATGTCTCGTGAGATATATGGCTTCAATAATTATTTCGAACACGAAAGAGGCGGTAAGCGAAGCAATTTCAAGTACATTTTCATATAAACTTCTTTAGTCACATGTAGATGATGTATGAAAAGTATGACCTTATGAAAAAAA
>NW_021845386.1:0-524 GCF_003651465.1 Formica exsecta
TTTTCGCGTTGTTTGCATCTTCTCTTTAATCGGCTGTGTAATATATTAGCATGTTATTTAAGATTAAATATACAACTCCTTTTAAGAAATAGCTCTACATTATTTATTCATTTATATAAATTGATAGTCGTCCTTGCAATAAATGCATTGTTCATTAATACACAGATTCGCAGACGCAACATTTCTCGCGGCTAAACACTATAATTATTCGTCTGCTCATTGCACTAACAAAACTTGTTTCTTCCAATCAACCCGCCTACGGAAAAGATCACGATTATATTGACGCAGCGCACGTTAATTGATAAACGAATCAGATTTATCGCGAGTTGACACGCATCTTAAAATAATACGCTGCTCGTCGGAAAAAAAAACCGGAGTCCAGATAATATAAATATTCGGGCGCGAATCCGGCCAGGTTGCATTGCACTGGCCGGATACCGGTGATTAAAAGGGGCACGCGACAGGTGGCGATTATTATCGCCGATCCTTATCACACCGACGTCTTTCAAGGGCCCGCGATTAAT
>NW_021845387.1:0-525 GCF_003651465.1 Formica exsecta
AAATAATTATTGCTTGGATATTTCTAAAGTAGCCGATAGATTTGTAGAATTAAAAAATAATATAATTGTTGAAATTAAAAATTTTGCTTCTTGTGAAAACTCTATATGTTTATTAGGATACACGTATAGTAAGCAAGATAATTTTTATTCAAAACCATGTTCATCATCCTTATTTAATGTCCAATATATAAAGAATAAAAATTACTCACTTAAAATATGGAACATTAACTTATCAAAAGAAAATTGGTAGTGCTACCTTATAAACACAATCTTGTTTCATTTCCACTGTTACATATGTAAATTACAGCTATAATTTTCATTTACTTAAAAAATTTATAATAATTTTTTCCGTATATTAATAAATATATTTATACTTTTTAAATTTTCTTTACATAAAATCTTTACATAAAAATTGTATTTTTTTTATAAATAACTAAAAGTTTAAAATTAGCTACATTTTAAAACTTGTTTATTTATTATTATATGTTTAAATATTATTTCTTTTGTTACAAAATATCAACAATA
>NW_021845388.1:0-525 GCF_003651465.1 Formica exsecta
AAATTGAAATAACACTATTTTGTATAAGAGTTTTTTATAGCAAAAGATGCTTGTGCGCGTATACTTGGCGCCTTTTTCTCACTTTTTTTTAAAAAAGGTAATTTTATAGCAGCTATATCATTTGTTTTTTTATGTATTATATATTATCTTATTTCTGTTTACGAGCAGTCAGATAAAATGAATATATCTATTATATTTCTAAATTATAAAAAGCAACTATTTTATTTCTTTGATTGATATAATATTTATTTGTACATTCTTTTTTAAAAAAAGTTACTATAATTAAATTTAAAATATATTACGCTTGTGCTATGCTATAAACTGTCTGACCAATCCATCTGTTAGTAGTAAAGTTCGATAATATTATTTATTAGTACAGTGATTTGGTTGCTAGGCAAGCGCCATATGTAAACTAATGTACACATTCTTTATGTTTAACAAAAGATCACACACGTTATCTCGATACGATACAAAATACACATTCTGCTAAAAATATGACCAACAGGTTATGGGCCCAGCACGCTT
>NW_021845389.1:0-525 GCF_003651465.1 Formica exsecta
TTTTTTCTGATAATAGAAAAGAAGCGGTTTCAGTTGATATTTCGATTCGAAAAATGTAGCGAGTAAATGTTGAGAATTGGATACGACGTTCGAGAAGCCACCTTAAAGCTGTCATTCTGAAAAAGTGCGATCCCTTTAAAGATTGCGGGCACGGGCCTTTGAAAATTTCGCTGGTGGTATTGGTCGTAGCTTAAATTCTCCCTCGACGCTATATACATCTACCCCTCTATCCTCGTCCCTTTTGCCCGGCGTTCAACTCCTTCTCTCTCCCACTCACGAGCCCGAGATATGCTCGCTCATTCAAGCTCGACCCCAGTCGCCTCGACAACGATTCAGTCGCGGTCGACCCGCCACGCTGCGAGCTTTGCCGAGTACGTGTGTGCTACGATTTGTCTCTCTCTTTTTCCTTCTTTCTATTTCTCTTCTTCGCTCGTCTCTGCTTCTTACCATCTTTCACCTTATATCTTTAACCGTCTTTTTCTATCACATATGTACATCGCCTTCCTTTCTTTCTATCTTTTTTTT
>NW_021845390.1:0-525 GCF_003651465.1 Formica exsecta
ATTTGCTATTTTTTATAATTTCATTTCATAAAATAATCAATACGATCCAATTTTTTTACTTTTTTAGGAACTGTTTTGCATATAATGATTTTCTTGACTGCTCTATACAACGACTACTCTACTGGTTTCTTTTTTTAACTAACATTTGAATCTATACTTTTTTATTTTACTTTATAATTAATATCATATATATATATTTACAGAAAAAAAGGATATGGAGAAGGAGAAACGCCCCAAACGGACTGTCATCAAACCGCGACGATATCAGACGACATCTTCGGACGAGGCGGATTCAGGGAGAAGAACATTCGTGGAGCTACAGAGCAGCCAATTAGAAGACGATATTGCTGAGTTACGGGGAGTATTAGAAAATAATTCTCCCGATATTGATATGCATGCTCACTCTAATCATTCACTTACTTACACACCTTTAATTGATCACACCAAACATGCCAATAATACACCACACACTAGTGACACAACACATTTATTGACTTATACACAACCAACTGTCAATCATACAAC
>NW_021845391.1:0-525 GCF_003651465.1 Formica exsecta
TGTTTTTCCAGGGACTAGACACCCTGAGTTATTGATTGCTGCATCTCTATCCTTAATAACGCGATGACGTTTCTATTACGCTTTCCATGTCACTCGCGATCGTTAGTGGCGGAAAGCGCATTTGCGAAATGCATAGCTGTTGCTTAATCGCCGTCACTTCCCTTTGTGCCGGGAATTCGTAGTATATCGACTCGCGTGTGATGCTGCAGCGTGTGTGCAATCTCGAAACCGTGTCGCGCGCGCGCGCCGAATGCAGCTTGATACCGTGTCTCCATTGGCGGATTAACGCGCGGCTATCATCGACGTATTGCCGTCTTATGTCAATATCCTTGGTGAATGGAAACCGCCGATGCGATACCGCTTATAAATTATATAGTGATTTCACCGAGATGAATAAACACTTCGCAGCTCGAAACAACGCTGCTTCAGCAGAGATATTATAAAACATCGTAATATATATTACATGAATTAAAAGAGTGAGAGTTGCAACTATCAAGCGATTAGAATAATCACGAGCTTCGAGAT
>NW_021845392.1:0-525 GCF_003651465.1 Formica exsecta
TGTCACGCGAGCGGGTAAGGAAAGACTTGCTAAATGATACATCCGATTATGTTATAACCCCACGATCGCCATTTTAGCGACGACACTTTTACCGCAAGTCCGACGGCCTGACACAGACGGCGGGATCGAAAATACGATATCGAGAATTATAAACGGGCGTGTCTGAGAAACAGCTGCCGCGCGATAGCGACTATCCCGCGATCGGATAAGGTAACTTAATTTCAGACGCGCGTATATATATTTTTTCCTTCCATCTCCGGGGAAACACCTTACCGAGCCATTAGCGCGGTTAACGCATTAACGTCGACTGCCAATTATCGGACACACGTCGCGAATCATATATTTCTAAATCACGTAGATTTCCAGTAGAAGACCAGTTAATTTGAGGAATCGATCAAAAGAGATGTACTTTGTATATTATTTAATTATTTAAACAACTTTTTGATCTATTGTATATATAAAAGTATATACTAAAATATTATATAAATATCAAATTATTATTATTAATAAATATTATATATACAT
>NW_021845393.1:0-525 GCF_003651465.1 Formica exsecta
AGCGTCAATTAATGTTAGATAAAAATTTTAAATTGTGCTTTCATATAGAAACAAGAAATAATTTACATTTCATTCTTATCTTATTTCACATTCGTATCCTGCGATATCGATTGGAAAAATAATAATTTGCCCCATTTTTTCTTATTCTTTTTACGTTCATTTCTCGATGTATTTTATCATTTCGCGATTCTACCGTACATATACATAAGATTCCCGGCGCGGTGATCGCAGTGCCGGTTGTTAAGTGGACACGCTATCGCTTATCAGCATCTACCTCTGATAAGAACGATGTAACAAAGTCAAGTAATGCGGTCTCGGTCTTATCGTTGCCGTTTGAGAAATGGAGTCAGTCCTTTGCAACCGGCCGTTGTACACGCAACTTTTCGGATATCGCTTTTTTCTTTGTATTTATTTCGCGCGTCCATTTTCTTTTCTTTTCTTTTACTTTTCTCGAGATCGACAATTCTGTACAGAGAACGGATGCGACGAGCGGGAGCTTTTAGATTTCGTCGCTCTATCGTCCAA
>NW_021845394.1:0-525 GCF_003651465.1 Formica exsecta
TACGGCATCGCGGGCTATTGCTTCGCTCATGCCACGATGTTTTATTCACCGATTAATTATACGGGACATTTAATGGAACGTCCTTTTATTAGGCAATTACCGACGTCACCGTGTGGCGCATGCTTCATTCACCCGATTAACGTGATCGCTTTTCCGTCAAGTGGAGATACAAAAATCCTTTTTAATGATCCATTTGTCATCGCTTATCTCGATAGGTAATCGTGCTAATTGAGTTCGTAAAAACGTTTCTAAAGTTCGATGCACTTTTGATTGTCAAAAGTCATACATTGTAAATCATTCTCGGGTTAGTATTTAAAACCGTAACTTTACCGTCCGCAGGCGACTTCAAAGCGGTTAGACAAATATTCACGATAAAGACAATGAAGTACGTATGTGTGAAATAAAAGAATGTCAATACAGCGATGTTCTAATTGTACGTAGTATTTGGAAATTATTATTAAATATTTTCAAGTCCTATTCTTCTTGTTGAAACAATAGAAAATTTCAATTAAACGTGTGTTTCTA
>NW_021845395.1:0-526 GCF_003651465.1 Formica exsecta
GTTCATGGATAAACTGATACATAATTGAAAACTGTCAACAAATACTGATATGATGATATTCATTATTTGTCAACTTTAGAAGGTCATGAAAAACGAATGTACGAGCGGTCGCATGTAAATACAATGTTTACAATGCATTCTTCTGAAATGAACGGGAAATACATCGAATGCTTTATAATTCGGAAATAAATGGTTTTTGGAATATTGTTTATTAAAACTTTTCGATTTGTTGTCACGAATACTATATACTGTTAAAATTTGGTTCCACCTTTTTTGAACACCTTGTATATATTGTTTAACACGTACATAATTTCTGATAATTAAAAAGAAACAGATGATTTTGCCACTTATTGTTAGAGAAAACAACTTACACTTTCTTTTATTATGTTTTTATGTTAAATTGTATAGTATAAAATAAAAAAATCTATATTTTATATCTTATATTGTTCTTGTAAAATGTTATATAAAAATTTCTTTATTAAAGAATAATATAAATAAAACGTAATTAAAACATTTATAATTAATT
>NW_021845396.1:0-526 GCF_003651465.1 Formica exsecta
TACTACACTTATGGTGTCATTATCGCATAACTGATCCTCCTCTCTCACCTTTCTTCCCTCCATTTCTCGAAACGCGCGGTGCGGCAACTAGTTACGGAGCGTTATCCGCATTACCTCACCGTGAAATGCGCTTTTATACGCTGCGAGCGGTTTCACACAGCGGGGGTAATCGTCCGACGTGCATAAAGCAAATTAATTATTTGCCCGTATACCGTTCCTCCCCGCGCGCGCGCGCGCGTGCATCGCGAAGCACCGGCGATGCCGGGGATTCCGCGAGGAGAGAAGCTTCATTCTCGGCTTCGGAGAAAGATAGGTACGAGTACGCGTGAATTGTTGACATTCGGTATAATACACATTTCATGTGCGTAATTAACGGTCTGATGTATAGCTACATCGGCGAGCGAACGGAAAACCATTCATAATACGGCCACTCGCCACTCGACGATTACTCATGTGCGATACATATCGTATGAGTTTCACAAAAGAAAGAGAAAGAGAAAGAGAGAGAGAGAGAGAGAGAGAGAGA
>NW_021845397.1:0-526 GCF_003651465.1 Formica exsecta
ACCGTCTGATACTATCAATCGTATTAATACGTTAAGCACGAATGCGACAGTTAAACGTAATGAAGCAGCTGAGAACGAAAATATATTCCGTCCCACAAAGATAAAGCAGCATCGACAACGAGCTCCGATATGGCATAATGGAATTCTGGTCGCGAACCGTTTCGCATTGTCGCCGCGGCTACTGCGCAGATAACGTGTATTACATGATTTAGAGGCGATCGCGTCACGCGAGACGCTTTCATTCACCTTGTAAGACACCACATTACTGTCCATTACTTTCACAATTTGTCGTACTTAGGGTCGTTTCCGCTCCTTCCGCTCGCCGGAGCCCAGAGCTATACAAACGGCGATCGTGCAGAGAGAAAAACGGTCCGTTCCGGTCACCAGCAGAATTTCTGCGTATCGTCATTAACCGTTTCAACGTATCCAATATGTGTAATATATAACTACGCGATAGATAATAAGCGCGAGTAATAAATAATAATTAGAAAAAGTAATTAATTATTTATATTTATATTTATTATAT
>NW_021845398.1:0-526 GCF_003651465.1 Formica exsecta
GGATATTCATTCACAAATTTGTGTTATTAATCAACAATTGCAAGGATATAATTTAAGGGTTGGACTATGAATTATTATTATCTTGCATAGATTTCCCTGCTTCCACTGTTCTTAGTGTGACTGAACATACAATAATTCTCTAGTAATAATAAAGAATAAACATAAAGAAGTTTCTTTTTGAAGTATAAAGAAATGACTTTCCAAAGAAAAAGATGCCATAAAAAATATTAAAATAGAACAAAACACATTTCTCTGTTAATTAATGCTTATATATTCCATATTTTATGAGATTTTCTTTCCATAAAAATTATTCAGCATGGATAATATTTGGAAAAGTGTAAGGTTTAAATATATCTTTGTTTGCATCTTGATCACCTTTGTCATATCATGTATAATCAGCATATCTCCCATCAGCATTGGTAAGTCATTAATATATTGAAAACATATAATACAAAAGTAGTCTGTATTTTCAAATATCAAAAATTAATACAAGATTTCATTATTACAGATGAATGCAAGTGTGACA
>NW_021845399.1:0-526 GCF_003651465.1 Formica exsecta
AGTTTACTAAAAATTAGACAAAAAATCTATTACAGTTGAGAAGGAAGTGACAGTTTAGGACCATCAAATTTCATTTTTCATTAGTTCATTTAATATGCCTAAAGTTAGTTGAGATATTTCAAAGAATATGGATTAAACTTCTTGATACAATCAGAGAGATCGGACATTTATTTATTACAATATTACATCAAGTTATATTACATATGACAAGATATATGTCACATTATCTTATAAATTAAGTAATCCCGTAACACTTCTAAAAATTAAAGATAGGGAATGACTCAATAGTTCTTGATATTCAATGGTAACTGTGACACTTAATCATATGTCATTGTTTTATATAAAATATATAAATTGATATTAATTAAAAAAATATTTCGACAGATTGTTAAAACAGAATTTCGATTTAATTGCATTACGGAATTATCACAGATCAAGCTGTGTATAATAGGAAGACACAGTGAACAGACACTTTAACGAAATTTAAAAGCTCTTTTACATATCTATTTATACATAAATTTCCAAC
>NW_021845400.1:0-526 GCF_003651465.1 Formica exsecta
AAAAAAAATCATCTTTCATATAAATTCAAAACTGAAAAGGATTTTTTTTAGTTATCGAGATATGCAACTTTTAGAAATTCTATTTGCTATTGATATGCCATTTTTGTTTGCATATTTGTTAGATATAAATGTGCATTATTAAAAATCGTCAAAGCGTCAAAATGGCGATCGCCGCGTATTAGATTTTAAAAGATATCCGATTGATAATCGATGATAAAAATGGAAGATTCAATCAATCAAAAATTCGAGAGCATCATCGATCACGATCTCTTCGCCACTTTTATTTCCGTCATTTGCGATGGAAATGTCCATAGATATCGCGATTCCCTCTCTTTCTCCTTTGCTCAAATCCAATCTCATCTATTTATTTATCTATGTGTTTTCCTCATCTTCCCCTTGATATCCCAGTATAATGGACAATAAAATGTTTCGTGTGCTAAAAAGCAATAATCGTACTCGTACGCGCGTATCGCAAAAAATTGGCGCAGAAGGCAATGCGTGGTTTTACGCTCTCTTTCTCTTTATC
>NW_021845401.1:0-526 GCF_003651465.1 Formica exsecta
TTGGAACGAGATAAAGTACGTTTAAACTCGAACTATGCATATTTGACGCTGATAGTTAATGAATTTTGATTCTTTTTTACTTTCTTTTGGTTTCAAACTGTTAATAAAACTGTTGTAGCAAGTAATTTATGCCATATGAAAACGTTAATATGCACTTTTTGTATAAATAATTATCACCATTTTAAGCAAATCGTTCACAATGTTTTTTATTTCGTTTTGAATGTTGAATTTGAGTGTCGCGGTAAAAAATGACATATATACGCGAATAATTATATTATATACATAAAATCACATCAAAATGTGATTATATTAGAGATAAGGAAAGTAAGTATCCTATTAAGTTTTAAAATTAAAAATGAAAATTTGTTAACAGAGGAATATTTATTTTCCTTTTTTTTTAAATTTTAATTTTTGTTATTAACATTATCAACGTTATGTTTCCTAAATTTGAGACTGACTAATTACCATATAATTGTGAAAATTATCAATAAATATAAGTAATAATGATAAACAGTGTTTTTTTTTT
>NW_021845402.1:0-526 GCF_003651465.1 Formica exsecta
GCGAAATAACGGCATAATAATATCGTTAATCGTAACTCGTTATTACGTCATATAATCGCAAAATACAAGGCATTCCATTGAACACTCCCTGAAATAACACTGCCTATAACAAAACACCGATTGACTTTGTTCTTTTGTATTCGTAGAATCACCGAAACCGATCGGTCACTGTTTCGGGGACTCTCTCCCTCTTCTCCCTCTTCTCTCTCCCCCCTCTCTCTCTCTCTCTTTCTCTCTTTCTCTCTTCCATCCCTCTCTATCCCCAAATAACGAGCACGAAGATATATACATAACGAGAGCGAGAGAATCCGCGTTGCGATGGAGTATAAAGGAATCGGCTTTAAATCTGGGGTGCCCGCGGACAAAGATGAGGGGGTAAACAGAGGATAGAAGGGGGGAGGGATTGTCAGGGGTAGCGGCGACGACGACGGCGGCGGCGGCGGCGGCAGAGAGTGCAGGGGCAGCGTTCTGGGTTTCTGGGTTCGTCCCCCGTTCTCTCATCCACCCCCGCACTTCTTCCCCCCCC
>NW_021845403.1:0-527 GCF_003651465.1 Formica exsecta
AGAGAGAGAGAGAGAAACAGAGGAGGGAGCCACGAGGCTGCATCGATCCAGAAGCACCGTGTGTAAACCATCGAGCATAATCAAATTCCTTTTAGCTCGAGTTCGTGCGCGATATACCAAGATAGTTCTGTTTTTATTCAGAATAGTCAAATCGTACAAGAACTCGTTTATCGCTTTAGAATTAAGGTTCGACTTTTGCTACGACGAGACGAGAAGTCTCCGTTATGCGCACTCTAATTGCTGGCCTGGTTTAATTGCCTCATTTAGCAGTAATTTTGCAGTCTCTAGTTTAGTATACATTTCGAGCGTGCGAGAAATTACAAATCAGTATCGGTGCGAATTAAAGAACAATCGATCGTTAGTCTACAATTTTTTGCGTTGATTTATGAACTCTGCTTTCGAGGATTATCTTTCGAATAACTCGCAAATTTCTAATAAACATAATTTTATATATTAAAAAGAGAGAAGTGTAATAATATTATTGAAGATGTTTTTTTTTAATTTTTTATTTATTATTTATTTATTTT
>NW_021845404.1:0-527 GCF_003651465.1 Formica exsecta
CCGAACATTATACAGGACGTCTTTAAACCGCTGAATAAATTTTTTTTAAACAGTGGTTTCTCCCTCTAGCCAGTTTGGATATATATTTTTTTTTACGTTAGCGAAAATGTCAAGACATCAATTGTTTTCGAACGATTGAGATAAAGAGCTTTTTAACAAACTTTTCTTTGTGAAATTAAAAGATTAATAAATTTACTTCTTTACTTAATTTCAAGTGAAGTTTAATAGAATTTTAATTCAGAAGCTTAGTTATATGACAAAGATATATAATGGAAAAATTGGAAAATTGCAAAATAATTATAATCTCTCTCGACATTTTCGCTGAGAAAAAATCGACTCTCTATATACGCGAAATCTCTCGTGATTCAAGAGGGCAAGGACTCATTTTCCATTCCAGCTTCTCCATCTCCGATAGACGAAGAATCAAGCGCCAATTAGGCAATGTGGCTGATTTATTTCGCCGACGATTTTATTGGAAAGAGCAACGCGACGTCATTAGCCGGAGCTATCGGCGCTATAATAATTTA
>NW_021845405.1:0-527 GCF_003651465.1 Formica exsecta
TTAAGATATATAATTGTTTTATTATTATTTATATCATTATTAATAATTTATAATATACTGACTGTATTTTTATTAGTCGCAACTATAAAATGTTTTGATATCGTTCAGTCGTCAAACATCTGGCAAGATTACGATCACCCTAGTCAATAAGCAAAACGACTCTGCTCATCGCGACATAATCGAGCAATTCGTTCAATCTGGCTTGCGCTTCATTGACAGTAGACCTCTGACCTAATTCTTGCGACCGTGAACGTGTGAATATTACACATGAGCGTCAATGTCATCTCTAAAAGCACATGATGAAAACGCATCGTTATTTTTAAATTTTATTATTATCTAATTCTTAATTTTTTAATTTTTAAAATTACAAATCCTTTTGTAAAAACTTTTTCAAACTTGGCCCTTTACATTCTTAGCACACTTAGATTATTTCTTTACGGCTTGATAATACTGAAAGTTTGATAATATCACAATAAAGTTACGAGCGTAATGTTAGATAAAAATATCGATGAAAATTTAGAAAAATC
>NW_021845406.1:0-527 GCF_003651465.1 Formica exsecta
AATCCAGTCGGATTGTCATCCGCGAGATCCAACTGCGACAGATGTTCCCAATCGACATCGAGCTGAGAGCGACGAGGAATGTATCTAGTTAACGATTTCATGATGAAGGCGAGCGCCGAGAATGTCGGTGCGGAGCGATTACGAGGTGTGATTTGAATTTGAGTCGCATGTCTGCATATCCCGGCATTTCCGCCTCCGACGGCAGAGATCGATGTGAGTGTACGAACGCGACGTAGACGCAATATCTGAGCAAGCCGTTCAGAAATGAATGTGACCTCCGATCCCTGGTCAAGCAGGGCTCTGACGGTCTGTGCACGTCCCGACGCCGAAATCATGCGAATTTTTGCTGTCGCGAGCAATACCGGGGAGGGTGTCGCGGCAGCAGTCACGGCAGAAAGAGCGTTGACCTGTGGGAGTTCCGGAGATAGCGACGGTGGGTTCGTCGGAACTGTTACCTGAGGGGCGCTTGACGACGAGAACGCATCAACGTGTAATGTCGAATGATGTCTTTGCTGACACGTGCGACA
>NW_021845407.1:0-528 GCF_003651465.1 Formica exsecta
TATATATATATAAAACGGTTATTTCTAATAATGTATGCATTAGTAAAGTTTGAAGACGATATATATTACGTGGGCAAGTCGAAGGACATCACAATTTCTAAGAATGTAATAAAATGTAAATACAGTGATGGACGTACATATCCAGCAAGAATTATAACTAAAAATAGTAAGTTAGAATATTAATATACTTAGTTTTTTATTATTTGTATTATTGCTAAGATATACAACATCCAAACTTATAATATTCGTATTTGTATAAAACAAATTATTTTATTATTACAGACGATAAAACTTTGTTAAAGGAAATATTACAAAATATACATCGAAATATACCATTTCCTTTATGCAAAAGAATGAACTTAGAAGATGAAAATAACAGCAGAAACTATCAATTGAATTACAGAAACGATTTACAAGCACATTTAACTTCAAAGAGTTGTGGTATGTGTATTAAAGTTTTCAATTATTTATAACTATACCAGCGTTATTTATAACTAGAAGTTGAATAATAATTTATGTTTATTTTTT
>NW_021845408.1:0-528 GCF_003651465.1 Formica exsecta
CAGCAGGAACATAAATATTCACTCTACTACCAAATCTTATAATTCCAAACCTTTCACCTGCTTTCACATTCTGGGATACTTCTAAATTACAAACGATACGACGTGCAATTAATCCAGCTATTTGCTCCACAATAATTTCTTTTCCCTTTTCGTATTCAATCACAATAACCTGCTTTTCATTTTCATTACTAGACCTATTGCTCATTGCGGATACAAACTTGCCTTTTTTATAATTCATTTCCTTTATCATACCAGATATTGGTATACGGTTCACATGGACGTTCAAAACACTTAAAAATATGCTAACAAGCGTGAACTTCTTCTCTTCTCCATTTTCTGCCGATAAAGGATAATTAACTTCTTCAATTTTTGAAATCACACCATCAGCAGGACTTAATATAAGATCCTTATTGTTTGGCACAGCTCTTGCTGGATCGCGAAAGAAATAAGTACACAATAATGTCGGAAACAAGCACGTAACACCAAACCCCCAAGATATAGAGAATGCTATACACGTTACTATAAAGG
>NW_021845409.1:0-528 GCF_003651465.1 Formica exsecta
AATACCCTCGAGTATCGCTTTCCTCATCCTTTCGACTTTAACCACGCGGTCAATATGGCCGCTGCAAAGCTCCAGTAAGTTCTTGGCAATAGTGGCACGAGCAAGCGTATGATGGAACAGTTTACCGTCGAAATAAAGCCAGGGGCAGCACATTAACCATGGAATCGGTGCGCCGCAAGCGTCGTTCGCTAATAGCGCGGTCTCCACACCGGCCATGAACAAAGTAGCCAGTTGCACTCCGCGCGACGTCACTAATGGAAGCTATGTACCATATGATACATTAAATGTTGATCTAATAAGATAACATCGAAACTAACAGTTGTAAAAATTATACGATGCCGATTTTACCTGCAGATCTTGTAGATACTGAGCATTCATAAGTTCTGGCGAGAAAGCTTGCGCGATGAAGGCATCCAATTCCTGACGGCGTAAAATTTTTATCTTGTCGGAAAAGGACATAATGTATCTGTGAAAGAAACAAAAGAAAGATTTATCAATTGGAGTGATTCAGATTAAAAAAAAAAAAAG
>NW_021845410.1:0-528 GCF_003651465.1 Formica exsecta
ATATATATAATATTGAAATAAAAATATAGTTTAGCGTTACTTTCATCGCAAAACTAATGCGAGTCAACAATTTCTGGAAAAATCCGCGTGTAAATTTGCCGCGAATTATCCGTGATACCGTAGTATATAAAATACCATTATTTTTACAATTTAATTTGAATCATTATTAGCTGTGATCTTTTATGTTGGTATTACATTGCTGTTTTTACATTGCTTTATCCATAACGCCTGTATATTCAAAGCTTCTTTTAAACCCGGATCTTATTATGGAGACACGCTCCACGAAAATGCAACTCGTATACACCGAAGGAAGAAAGTTTCATCTCTACCACTAGCTACGAATATCTTATTGTTAGTAATCCACGGAATCTATATTTCGTTTCCCCAATCTTACTTTCTCCTTTATTTTCTAAAAACTTGGATCTAACCCGGTGAGTTTTTTCTCAATTTTCATAGTCAATTTAATCGAGAGATGAACATTTGATCGGACAAAAGTACGATGATGAGATGCAAAAATTTATCGAGTAT
>NW_021845411.1:0-528 GCF_003651465.1 Formica exsecta
TTGTGTGTGTGTATATAAAATTATAAGAGACGTTAGAAAAATATATAATCTGATAGTTATAATGTTAGAGATATATAGAGTATCGCGTTGATTGCGTGGATCGCTCTAGCACTAGTCATGGCGCTGGTGAGCCGAACCATGATTGGACGAAACCCGAACGCACTTCGGGTATCACCGTTTCCGCCTTTGCGGTGTGAGAATGCGCAAGCGCGTTCTCTGTGATAGTCTAGTCGAACATTCGCTCTACGTAACACGCGGAAGTACAATAAAAGACTGTGAATTAGTTGTGATAAATAATCGTCTTGTTATTTATTCTCCCGATCTTTCTCGCACAACCCACCATAAGAAATAATACTTTAACATATAAAATATACAAATGTGTATCCGTCCTTCTTTTTTCTTTAATTTGAGTTTATTGATGCACGTTGTGCAAACCTGAAAAAATATTTAGGAATATTGATTAATTAGCATAACGAATAAATAATTAATTATACAAAATTAAATAGATATTTTTAACAAACCATGCAT
>NW_021845412.1:0-528 GCF_003651465.1 Formica exsecta
GAATATGCTCTGTAAATATGCAAAATAAAATACGAGTGCGCGGTTGAAGTAAAACAAATTACCTAACACAAGGATAACGCAATACGCGTACAATTACAGATAGCCTCGCGGTATGTCTCGTATCGATATATCAAACTGTCGTCGTAAACCATAGTCTGTTTCTCCGATTAAAGTCTTATCCTGATGTTTCTGGCATCCTTGCCAAGATTTCCCGCCTTTGTTACATTCCCTTGGATTTCTTCGTTTGGAAAGATCGAAATAAGATAAACGTTTTATGTGTATATTTAAATCTTTAAATTTTTTTTTAAAGATTTTATAGTTTAAATTTGTGAAAATTTATATTGCATGATATAAACTGAAAGTGTAACGCGTGACTTATTTTTCGTGAATATACGCAAAGAGAATACTCATAAAACATTATTAGTTAACATGGGTAAAAACCAGAAAAATCTTCATAAATAAAATTCAATGATAATACAAACGTAAGACAAGTAGAGTTGTGCAAATTAGAAACTTGCACATTGCTTC
>NW_021845413.1:0-529 GCF_003651465.1 Formica exsecta
AAAAAATTATATATACATATATATTAAGTAAAAAGGAAAGATAATTTTAAAAATCATGAGTTTGATGTTTAATCGTGATGGGAATCCAGAGATTTTGAAAATTCCAGTTTTGATACGAAATTTGGAGCAATTTTACCAGCTATTAGTTACGTTCAATTTCCACTATATTGCACGACATGATATTCTGTGTACAGTATAATAATAATAACATTGTAACGTAATTCCACGCGAAAATTCCGTGACATAATTCCACAGTAGCCGTATATAGAATGCAAACTCACGACGGCCAATAATTTCGTTCGGTAAAACGCCACGTAATATTCCCTGCGCATTATTCAGGGGTTATCACGGAGATGGATATCCGTTCGATGGCAGAGGTCAGATCCTGGCGCACGCGTTCTTCCCGGGCAGGGATCGCGGCGGGGACGCTCACTTCGACGAGGAGGAGATATGGTTGCTGGAGGACGATAGCAACGAGGAAGGTGAGTGGATCAGGAATTTTCTGATTCCGGTCGAGGAACGATTTGAA
>NW_021845414.1:0-529 GCF_003651465.1 Formica exsecta
AATAATGACTCCTTTATTAAGCGTTATAGAAAAAAATGTTACAGGGTTTTTCTGTTCAGTTTACTGTGCTCTACCCGCTTACGAGCGTTGACACAATCTTTACCGGACACCCTATATATTAAACTTGATATAATGTCTATGTACTCTCGTATATCGAGCATAAAGGATAAATTTTAATACGTTTGTCGTTTTATACGATAATTATTTATTTATAAATCGTATAATAAAATGTTGGTTTAAATTTTAATAACAGATTCGGAAAATAAAATTGATTTGTATTTAATTAAACGCTATCAATTTTTAAAATTATAAGCAATCAAAAATGCAAGTACAATTGGATAACATTAAAATATTTTTGTTTACTTAGATTAAGCAAATATCTCTTAGTTTTATAGAATTGTATAATTCGACATTTTATTTCTAAAATATTCCTAATTCTAAAATAGTTTTCTAAAAAAATATTCAAATCTACGCTATAAATATAAAAATTTAAAAACTAAAAATTTATACAAACATTTACAAAAATTTA
>NW_021845415.1:0-529 GCF_003651465.1 Formica exsecta
CTGATGCATATGTATAATATACGCTAGTACTTTCGCATATTCTCCTTCGTCTTCTGCTAGGAAACCAGTCACGCTACCCTCTTGAGTTTCTATGATATCTGCTCTAGAATTGTGAAACATCTTTTAGTAAGAAAATAACCATTTTCCATTAATTTTACGGCGTTAATAATTATTTGTAAAGTTCCTAGTACATACTTTGGTCCACCAGAAGCATGAGCCACCATAATCAATCCCGCGGCCATGCATTCCACTATGCTGATACCAAAGTGTTCGTTCCACATCGTGTGCAGACCAATTGTTCCTCGTTGCAGCTCTGATACAAGTTCGGAGAATGGTATATTCAACTTGAACTCGACGTTCTCCTCTATAGCCAAATGTTTAGCCAAATCTTGCATATCCTTGACGCGCGCTTCATCCTCTGCATCTCGACAGGAACCGATACAGATTAATTTGACCTACAATTAATATATATATAATTAATTTTAGAATACATTTATGTCTCTTCTCGAGGTAAATCATTAGCTTACTC
>NW_021845416.1:0-529 GCF_003651465.1 Formica exsecta
TATTTAATGTCTAAAACTTAGCTTATAGCTTGTCTTTTTCTTGTGTAGCGTTCTGGCGGATTTACGGAGAAAATGGAAGATAGTTAAAAAATGCAGATTATCACGGGGATTGTCTCACCACCAGAGTTCCAATGAAGTAATTGGCTTTTAATTAATAGACCTCGGTAAGGAGGAGACGGAATTGTCGGAAGGTCAGGATCTTAATTATCGCGAGACTGGAAACGCTACTTCCGTGGTCCAGACATCTAATACAAGTAGAGGAACAACGACAGTCGGCTATAATAATGGAGTGAAAACGTATAAACCCGATAACAGCGACTAGAAATATTTACCCAGATACTATCGATACTTTCGACATTTATATGAATTTCATCGCGTAATCTTTTTTTATGCCAGCAGTCGAGAAGAAAGCATCTCAGGGTGTATTTTTATTCCCGGTGTGTCTTTTCATATCTGCTCTTAAAGTTGAAGATAAATCGAGCCTGCACATCCAACTGAATTTTCATCCACTGACTCTCCCACTCAGAAA
>NW_021845417.1:0-529 GCF_003651465.1 Formica exsecta
GTCGCGTCTAGTTGAACAGGATGTTTGCCTTTAATTAAAATCAGTCGCAACTCGTCCGTCCCGCGAAAATTCACCGTTGCTCCCCTTTTTCTCCCCTTGCCCCCACCCTCCTTTCCGCAATCGTCACCCTGTGTGTCTCCCGCCCCGCATTGGTCGCTAGTCGCTTTGTCGGACAGAATTCTTAATATTCAATTATGCCCCCATGCTTTTAATTAGTCGCGCATGGCCCCTCGGGCGCGGTTGTTCGAGCGAGTGGTAATCGTTCTAGCCAATAAATTTGTTGTTTCAGGTAGATTGAAACATTTATTAAATATTGATCCTACGTTACGAGAGAACGAGGTGAATATTACACGATCTGCCTCGTTACTCAATTATTGAATTTCGTTAATTTCCGGAGCGCGACGTAGGTTAGCGATAACTGACGAATCGGCGCGCGATTAATTTGAACGATTGATAGAATACGCAAGCAATATTTGGGTTTCACTGCCTGTCGGAAAGTCCGTGTATCCGGATAAGTGCCTTGCCTATA
>NW_021845418.1:0-530 GCF_003651465.1 Formica exsecta
AAAATTTTTGCTGTAGTTGCAAAACCACTTTTTTGAGTGTAGGGTCTCGCTACATCTTGATTCGCCACTGCGTGCGTGTTCGTGTGTTGCGTTTATGGATATGAAACGCAGGCAGCTGACTCAGTCGTGTGGTTGCGGAGTGCCGTCTCCGTCCGCGGCTCGGCGGAATCAAAAGCCGCTCACGATTCGCTCGGTAGTGCGGTTTCGCGCTCGGAACTGACCGAGTGTTGTTCCCTGTGACTGTGCGTTCCCCAGGGTGAACACCACCAAATCGATTTCCGTAATTACACTTGACACGCCGCGATCTATATTGCTTGTGCCCCAACGAATTTCGAGACGCGTGGCCGATGTGATTGACGGGGACATAGAAAACTCTGCGAACAAGAGTTATCGTAGTGAAGTTTGAAAGCGGAAAATGATTTCGTCCAAGTATAAGCCGTGAAAGATGACTCAGAAAATGGATGAATGGGAATGGAGATACGATGAATTGAATTATAGTGGAAGTTGAGAGATTATTTTTCTCGAGAAGA
>NW_021845419.1:0-530 GCF_003651465.1 Formica exsecta
AGTTTACAACTTGCGAATTTGATGGAGCGCGGTATATCGTGTCTCATTGAGCGTCGTACGGCTCGAGAGATGCTTAATCGCGAAATTATAATGTTAAATTTTGCGAAATATTTTATATATTTTAAATTAGACATATGTCAAATCGCGCGCGAATCTGTTTCGAGGGCGAGCAATTTTTCTTTGTATCGAGAGTGATTCTTATTTCCATGATCGTGTCCTGCTCGCTTATCGATAACTCGCAAGATCGCATTCGCGTACATTGACAGCTACTTTAGCATTTGTTTTTATATTTTTGTTCGCATGACACACGAAACACGTCGAATCTTTTAAATAGATATCTATAGATTTTCAGAAACGTACATATTTATTCACGAACGTTCTTTTAATTTCTCTGAAGAACTTCATGTCTCGGGGATTAAAAGTCGTTTCAGGAAAGAAAAAAATTCTCCTCAGACTTATTTCATGCCTGTCGCATCCGTTTTTCTCCTTTTTAAAATCGTTTTGCTCACGTAATACTTATCGCTAGATCA
>NW_021845420.1:0-530 GCF_003651465.1 Formica exsecta
CCCGGGCTGTCGAGGGGACTTCTTAAATGTCGGTGCTGTACAACGGTTCACGTAAGAACTATACAAAGCTTGCATAGGATAGGGGTTTTCTATTGTCGATTTAAGTGGATCTAGTTCAGCAATTTGTTATCTCTCTCTTTTTATGTAACTATATAATCTTATTTATGATGTGTAGATGCAGAAAACAAATTTGCTTAACTAAACTTAGCCCTGAGCGACGTTATTGCAACCGGTCCTTGAGTAAAGTTAACTGAAAGATCCTTATCTTTCTAGATCGCGGCTGTGGTTGTTCCCATTCGAGAAAATATTGAGATATATACAGAAATATAACATATATTTTAGTCTTCTATTTATAGTATTTACTAAATTATTTATATATTAATTCGTTATTAATTGCGTGACATTAATTGATTGCGTTTTAATTTTTATATCCTACATAGATTAACTATTTTTTTTTTCTAAATTATTTTTTAACATCTCGTAGATGATTATCTCTCTCTCTCTCTCTCTCTCTTTAATTATAATAATTA
>NW_021845421.1:0-530 GCF_003651465.1 Formica exsecta
GCAGAAATGGAGGTTGTTAGTGAATTGCCAACACTTGACAATATTGTGGTTGGTGAAGTTGTAGAGACTGAGGAAGTCCCAGCTCGTGACCCAATCTTAGTGGCGGCCACCATGGCATATTTGGAGGAAGGGATACACCTAGCACAGCTGGTCTATAGAGGTGAAGAGACCTACGAATTTACAGATGAGCCAACTGAAGACGAAATTAATGAATTTCTTGCAGAACTAAGATCCATCGAGGAATCAGAAGGTGGTGGTCAAGAAGGGGACGAACGGTAAGTAGCACGGGTACCTCAACGATGCCAGTTATGATTGATCGCTCTACACAATTTAGACCTACTCATTTACCTATTCGGATAACTAACCGTGGAATTCAAACACCAAATTTGGCATCAAGCATAATTGCTCCGTGCTGTATTAACCCTAGGTCATGTTAAAGGCCACAATTTCACAAAATTCCCAGGCAGCTCCAAGAATATAATAAATATAATAATTAAGATACCGAATAAGGATTAATAAAAAAATATATG
>NW_021845422.1:0-530 GCF_003651465.1 Formica exsecta
TCCGATTCTTCCTTCTCCCTTCCTCGGCTTCCCCCCTTTTCGTCCGATCGCTATCGGCCCGGCATCTCAATGCTCGATGCTCGGTTGTCTACGAACCGGAGATTAAACGGAAAGCTGGTCGCTTCGTTGCGGCTGCGTCGGTCCACCGGAACTATCGCGACGTAGAAAGACGTGGCGCGGCCTGAGAGATAGATCGATTAACAGACACCGCTATCGCAAGGCTGATCGGTTGGACTGGTATCCGATATGCTGACGTCGGTCAAACGAGATTCGCGCGTTATCGCGATGATTTTTATCGTGTTATTCTTCCGTCTTTAGACAATTTTAATCAAAATTGAACCAATCACTTTGTATCTTTAATTTTGCATTCTTATTATATAGATATATCTAATTTAATTTTATTATCTCATAGGCGCTTCTTCCAAATAATCTTATCGATAAAAATAAATTATCAAAAGAAAAGAGAGAGAATTTTCAGAAAAATTAAAACTAACTGTATATAAATAAATAATAAAAATACTAATATTTAT
>NW_021845423.1:0-530 GCF_003651465.1 Formica exsecta
GAAATAATTTATTTTATTAATTATATTCTTGTTTTATTTCTTCTAATATAATAAAATTTTTTAAACTTAGTTACTATGCTATTTTATCAAAAAATATCTTATCAAGTATATATAAAAACATTGAGTTTTCTAACATGTCAATCAATGTTAAATACAATCTTTCCGCATCGAATTGATCTTGATCCAAATCATCTTTTTGATCCAAATTTAACTTCAAAATTAATATTTCTTAAAAAAGTGTTAAATATATCTAATATATACAGAATGATAAATCACAAAATAATGATGAATAAGTAATTTCTTATTTGTTTTTATCATGTCAGCTTTACTTTAATATCCTCGAGAAAATGCCTTGAAGAACTTGGAAGTACATTGGATGCATATCTGCGTATTTCGAATGAAATAACGATACTTCCCAAGAGTATCGTGACCATTTTAAGATAAGATTTTTCATTAAATAACTGTATGCATCCTGCTAGTTCAAGATGCACTGCTTATGCAGTAAGAAATGCGCAGTGGGAATTAAAACC
>NW_021845424.1:0-530 GCF_003651465.1 Formica exsecta
CAGGAGCTGGAAGGAGTATTCAGTGGCAGTATAAGAATGACGAATCGATTGTCACTTAGAATCCATGCGCCTCAGCAGATGTTCATCTTGGACAGTGAATTAAGGCACTGTTAAACGCTATTAAGATATTCGGTAGAAGTCGGGACCACGTCCGCAGACTACGCCAAGCGAATCCACGCAATGTGCGTTCTTTTGATTATCAAAAGACCAAGGCACTCTTCGATCGCGTAGCCAGGTTCTCGTCTGCGATTCAATCCGATATAGCCAGAAGGTCAAAAACTTCGATAGAACGAAATTGAAAAAGGAGGCCGTTCAGTGATCCTCGCCTTGCTGGAAATAACCGTTTCGATTTAGCGGTTGCCTTTCTGGAGCGTCGGAAGGCCTATTCCTCTTAAAGAATCCGCACTGTAAATTATAGACAAGATTAATCAATCAATTGTTTATCCACGTCTCAAGCATTAATATCAACACTGAGGACTGAATAAATTTAGCAAATTTAAATATCACTAGATATTTGGATCAATATTTCT
>NW_021845425.1:0-531 GCF_003651465.1 Formica exsecta
GTGTGTGTGTGTGTGTATGCGCGAGCATGTGTAATACACGAACATGAGGAACGGGAACATTCGCGGAGCGTAACGCTCGCGTTACAGTAACCATGTGTGAAACGATCGAGAAGTGAGAGAGAACGTATAAGAGGCGGGGTGCTACCCAGAGGGAGAATATTATCGCTTCATTATGCTGAAAGTCCTCGAAGGGTCGATGCGATTACGGTAGACCGAGTAATCGTGCTTTGCAACAGGGCGGATTATGTGAGTATGTGATAAATCCATATTGAAATTGCGGAACAATGCGCTACTCGGATCAATGCACAACCGATCAAAAGCACCCTGATACTTTTTCCCTTATTAATTTATGATATTAAAATGAGACTATAAAGTCTGATAATGTGCGAATTACATAGGCAATTTTACTCTGAATACGGATGTAGTTTGCGTGTCAAATTTTCTTTTTTACAATTACATTATATTACACTGATATATCAGCAAATTTGACTTATGCAAAACATATATATATATATATATATATATATATAT
>NW_021845426.1:0-531 GCF_003651465.1 Formica exsecta
ATTAAAGTAAATTGGTTGGAATTGAACGGGGATGTATACTCCGACCACCCTCCCTGATTTAACGTAACACGCGTTTGTCTGTGCACTTTCAAAACAATGATTTTTTGTGTTGCAACGTTGCGTTCTCCTCTCTTCCTCCCTGTTGACGGAAATGCAGATATCCGTGCAAAGCGCCGGGCAATTATTCGGATTTAATAGTTTGCGAAAGTGTCGCAGTTACACCAGTGTGTGTTGCTGTCTGCTTGTCGAACATACCGGTTGCACTCGGACGTCCAGGTTTGTCGCGTATTTTCATTGTCACGACAAAAACAATTGGGCAATCGCATGTGCAAATAATAATAGGAATTGTCCACATTTGACGCAATTTACATTGAAATTCCACGGCAATTTATTCTATAAATAATAGCGCGAGATATATTCTATGTATAATATTTTTATGTAATTTTTATAAATTTTTGCAAGTTAAAAGTGAGTTGGATAAAATTAGTATACCACGTCAAGATTTGTCAACAAAAATAGTTTTTTTTTTTT
>NW_021845427.1:0-531 GCF_003651465.1 Formica exsecta
ATTAGTGAGATTGAAGAATTAAGTGGAAATCTGTGAACGGTTACACTTGGAAAACCTTTGTGGCATAATTTAAGTGGGCAGCGTAGTCTACGATTACCGCATAATTTACTATATAGATATTCCAGAACATACAGACTTCAATTGAACACAGAAAAGATTCTTATCAAAGTTAATTACCCTTATTGTCAATAACTATTAGCTACAGACCAGTTCTTGTTAAGTTACAGTAAAGAAATGAGTCATATATAGCTAAACTGACTTAGATTTACCGACAATTTGAAAAGCCGTCATTCCGCTACTAGTTAGCGCCGCGGCGGTATGACGTGTTGCTTGGGTCAGCTATAGCTAAAGTAACTTAGGTTCACCGACAATCGTCATTCCGCTACTAGTTAGCGGAATCTATCCGCAACGGCATGACGTGTTGCTTGGGTCAGCTATAGAATATAGATCAGAAGTGACAGAGCTTAAAAAAAGGCCTAATATAACACAAAAAGCTTTATGAAAATCAGAGTTGGAGTAATAGGCTGCTTA
>NW_021845428.1:0-531 GCF_003651465.1 Formica exsecta
CCGGTGACAATTTTTGTCTCGATTTTTTGGATTCTTCTAGGAGGGCAATGTTTGTTATGATCTTCGTTAAGGGCAGCAATTTTATTATTGCTAGCTACTTTCAATCGACCGCTAATTGGCGGCCCACGCAGTGGCGACGGGTTGCCGCGCTATTGGCGCGTGGTCACGATCGGCACAGTCGTTGCAATTCGTGAATGCCATTGTCAAGCCGAACCATGTCACGGTAATTATAAATGCGCTAATTTGCCGGCTCGATCTCGAACATATTGTCAAGTATTAACATGCCATTGAAATCTTAGAATGTAAATTAATATAACACAAAATTTAAAAATTTCTTTTTTCTTTTACCATAACTTATTGTTAGTGAAGTTCAAACGTTTATTGATTTTCTAAAGTGATTGTTAAATAGATGAGAAATAAATACATTTTCTGCAAAATACGGTCGGAATTATTAAAACACTTGTCGATCATTTTATGATGTTTTGAAAGAAAACTTTTACATCATTAAAATGCTTTTATTGCAAACATTTG
>NW_021845429.1:0-531 GCF_003651465.1 Formica exsecta
ATTTGATTTGCAGACAAATTTATCGCTAAAATTTTTCAAAATTGAAAAGAAATGATATATAAATCATTTGAAATGTATATACTTTCAGGTGTGCAACGTCTTCAAGAAATTGGAGGCGACAAATGAGGAGACCGGCGAATGTCCCATAGTGGACGAGATGAAGATCGAACTGCAGAATTTGAAGCTGTCGCGAGTCCGACTGAATACGGAGAAATTTATCAGCGAGAACGAAGTACTTCTGTTAGAGCCGGTAACGTTTACGCTGCTAATGAAGCGCAATCTGTCAACCGCCTGGTTCACCGCCATTCCGGACATTGATATGTCCGGCAGATTGAACAAAATCAATTTGCTGTTGAGCAAAGAGGATTATGCTACTATTCTGAAGGTACTAGAGCAGAATTTGGGCGAGACCTTCGAAGATCCGAAATCTGTGCAAGTTGCACCATCTGCTGTGAAATTTGAATGCAACGAAGAGCTGCAGGTGAATACGAGAAGAATATAATATTAATAATAAATTAATAATTTATTTAA
>NW_021845430.1:0-531 GCF_003651465.1 Formica exsecta
CCATCAAGACGAGGAAGGGAGCGAAATACAGTCGGACGCGTAAACCCGATTGCCTCGTTACGTGCTCGTTCATCGTAACGATCGTCCGGATGCATCGCAAGATTCACGCGAAGGCGAAACTCTGCGCCGTTGCATCGTGCGGCATCTCCCTCGAGGCAGAGAACGGCTAAAGCTCGTAGAGAGAGATTTATTTTCATTAGCACACGCCTCCGCGCTCCCTTTAGAAAGATTATGAAGTATACGCGGCGCGTCGCTCTTCTCCCCTTTTTCTATCTTTTTCCTCTCTCTCGCCTTCGCAAAATCCGCGACCGCGCGGAAAATTCGTCCGCCGCGTTTTGAATTTCGCGAAATTAAAATCCACGCGAAAGGATTGTCTTCCCCTGGGAAATCGTAGTTACCATTGGATCGTTGCGTTTCTCTTCGCTTGAAAAAGAGGATCGCCCGGCGCGTAAATGAGAAAATGCAAATGGATGAGCACAGCTCGAATGTTTAAGGTGCAACTACTTCGACGCTATTATGTTTGGCTGAAAT
>NW_021845431.1:0-531 GCF_003651465.1 Formica exsecta
CCCAAACCTTTTAGCCCGCGACCAACGGACCCTTTATTAACAGGGGCTTGAATTTTTATCATTTGAGCCGTCGCGTCCAACTTCAAACGTCGATAAGTTCTAGTAGACTACTCCGATTTTAAAAAACAGGTAGTGGTTTCGAAAGGTCTTTTTACGTCTTTTAATCTTATAAAACCTGTTTCTTAGAAAAGTCAAAACTTATTTAAAATTTTCGAAGAACAAGATAAAAATCGTTTTTTCTCAAATTTGGACATCCCCGATTTCTTTTTAAAAAAATCTTTAAAAAAAAAGTAGAAATTTTTCCCTTTAAAACGAGCTCAGGATCAAGATGGGCAGACTCTTAGTTTTCAAGATACGGTCCGTTTTAGGACCGAGCGCGTCATCCATGGTGCAGCTCAGGCGCTGTTGCAAGTGCAGACCGATGATTTGGTCAGTCCTATTGCTTGTGGCCAGGCGTGGTGATCTCTCTCATATATAAAATATATAAAATACTATTGGATGATTGCATAAGTTCGTGCCCGATTTTCATAG
>NW_021845432.1:0-531 GCF_003651465.1 Formica exsecta
CTAACAATTATAATCGTCCTATTATTATATATATATATAATTAATTTGGTAAATTAATTTGGTTTCCACAAAGCTTAGTTAATTTATACTATACACAAAAGTTTGCGTATTATTCCGACGAAACAAAGAGAACTATAAACAACCTACGACAATCGAACTCACAGTTTCGAATCGCGCGCCCTCGGTTCTGTCACACGCGCGACACATGCATCTCCACGCGTGCAGACAGCTGATCTTCTCGTGGCATACGTACGGTGATAGAAGCGAAAATAGCGCGGGCTAAGTAGACGAGCACTCACATACGATAGCTTGGAATACGATGACATTTAGCAGGAACAGTATCACGAATGCTCTGTTGCAGCGAAATCCGCCCCACATACTGGGTTTCCTACTGGATTCCTCAGTGAGAAACGTACTCTCGGTCATTGTTATCACGCCATGACACTGTCCTACTTGACCGACCGTGTCAGATCAATAGTCAAAGCCTCATTGCGATAACAAAGAGAAGAATGAAAGCGGCCACCGGGGCCA
>NW_021845433.1:0-531 GCF_003651465.1 Formica exsecta
CGCTTATGCTAATGAGAACGGGAACGGTAGTATAATATAGTGATACGAATTTTAATCGTATCTCTGCCACGGGATCGAAAATTGACGTCGAAATTACGTCGATATCGTCGAAATTATCGCATGGTCGTGCGCCTCTCTTATTGCGGACTCGCGAGCATCGAGATCGGATCGACCGCCCGGTATATATCCGCGATCTCGCCGAATCGGCGCACCCGACAAAGAAACATCACCCTCGGCCTTCTTCTTCCTCGAGTCCATCGCGTGCACCGTCGCCATCATCTTCGACGTATACATAATTTCGCTCGGTCGCTCCCTAATCAACTCCTCGCGTTCTTCTCTCCTTCTCCTTGTCTCTCTCTTTCTTTCTTTCTCACTCGCTCGTCTCTCTCGTCCCGTGTTCTCGCGTATCAGGTGCGTCACGAAGCTCTGCCGGTGCCCGGAGGCATCGATTTCGATGCCCAACGTCGCAACATGGCTCGACGTCGTAAGAAACTCGTCTACCTCCCCCCGTCCCTCCCCCTCCCCCTCCCA
>NW_021845434.1:0-531 GCF_003651465.1 Formica exsecta
CGGTCTCCCGTAAATTCTCAGACGCGTCGAATACGCGCACGCACACGCTTCCTGCATTGTTGCTTGGTATGGATCGCTTGGCGTGCGAGCCCCTCTTATTATTACCATTTGTTGCCGCGTACGTGTTTCCTGCTACGCAGCTCTCCGACACGAATACGTCTTTCCCCGCCCTTGCCCTCTATTCGAGCTATCAGCCGTCCTTATGGTTCTCTCCTATCTACTCCATTCCTTCCCTTCCGCCGACTCGTTGTAATTGATGCTCTCTCGCTGTAATCGCGCCCTTCGTATCGTTCGCCATTCTACGGCATTCCAGTAAAAATGCGTATATAACACCGGACACGACCCACATAATTCTACTTGAGGGAAAAATAGCGCAGAAAATATCCGGCTCTAATAACAGTCGAAGAAGGAGAATTCAATGATATTTATCTTGCTTTCAATATCTTAATTTCTGACCTCAAATAATAATCTAGAAATATTACTCACAATTATGTATTACTTTATTTATCTCTATCGTATCAACTTTTTTTT
>NW_021845435.1:0-531 GCF_003651465.1 Formica exsecta
TACTACCAATTTATCAATATATTTTTTATATAATTATTACGATTTATAAATTATTTATAATAATTAAATAAAATAACATAAATGAAGTGAAATAAATAAATTAAAATGAAACATGAAAGGAAAACAATTCTTTTCATTTAAAATAATGGTTGTAAAATACAATTTTATTATCTTTTTGCAATAATTAATACTTTATACTCATTGACATTAATTTATTATTATAAATAAGCTTTCTACTGCAATATAGAGTAAGTAACCAAAATCGACAAGGAAAAATAAACGAAAATATTAAGATCACAATGAAAATGATATTAAAATGATGTCAAAATGACATCATTTTAATGTCATTTTGATATCATTATGATTTTCTGTTCTGTTGGGAATATGTTATTTTATTAAAAGAAGAGTTATTTGAATGCAAGACGCATAGTCATAAATTTACTGTCATATATTGTATTTATATTGATTTTATTTTTTTTAATAAAAATCCTTAAAATAAAAAATTACTATGTATATTGATATATATATATA
>NW_021845436.1:0-532 GCF_003651465.1 Formica exsecta
ACATTGGCAAAAAATTCTCGTCACCACCGCCAAATGCCGCTGAGTTTGTCATTCACAAAGGTAAACAAAACTAAGTTAGAAAATATGAAATGAGATAACAAGAGATATTGGAAAAAAGAAATAAATTAAAATTATATGAACGTATACAGAAAGATGTATATAAAAATACGTTTAAGCAAAAATTATATTTAAATATAATAAAAAAATGTGTTAATTTAATTTGAAGTTAATACTTTTTACAGGTATCGAGCGTATTTTGAAGGCTCGCATGGAAATGATCGAGGCTAGAACTGTCGATTGGGCTCTCGGCGAAGCTATGGCTTTCGGATCTCTCCTCAAAGAAGGTATTCACGTCCGTTTGTCAGGTCAGGATGTGGAGAGGGGCACATTCTTGCATAGGCATAACGTGCTACATCATCAGACTGTCGACAAAGCTACTTACAGGCCGCTTTGCTATCTGTATCCCGATCAGGCACCTTACACAGTGTGCAACAGCTCTTTATCCGAATTCGGCGTTCTTGGTAAGACTGCA
>NW_021845437.1:0-532 GCF_003651465.1 Formica exsecta
GAATCAGAAGAAGAAGAAGAGGACGGGGAGGATATCCTCGAATATTACGTAGGCGAAGTACGCGACGGAGATAATGACGTAGAAGTTTGGGAAGATTTTCTGGAAAACGCGTTAGACGAAATGAGCGGATGGAATCGCAGAGAAGTTTATCATCTTCAAAATAGCGTAGGTCCGATCGAGGAAAAAATGAACGAAATCCTAAATTTCGTAAGTGAAATAACGGGAAGAGATTTAAGACTTTTCTCGATGCGTCAAAATTCCGTTACAGGCGAATGGTACGATTTTCAACTAATCGCTGAAAAAACCGGATATTATGATTCGGAAAGCGATTACGGTTCAGATTCAGATTCGATAGATAGTGAAAACAACCTCGATTATAATTATCATAGGACTAGGCTGTCGGATGTTGAGTTTGAATATACGGAACAAGACGAAGAAAATTCGCAAATAGATGGTGGGGATTACAAAGATTTCGTAGATCTCCGAATAGATTACGATAGCGACAGTTCCGCGAGTAATAAAGAAGAAAAAC
>NW_021845438.1:0-532 GCF_003651465.1 Formica exsecta
ATTGAAACATTCCTCTCATTTCATGCTCTTGACGTGAAAGTCTATCTTGCGACTATTGAAGGATTAATAATGATTTTTACTTTATCACATACACGCGCCGTGTAACGTAATATCCATCTAGTTTGTATGAATTTAATCTGACTGATGCGCTTTTGATCTCATCCCCTTTAAATATCTGATGTTTGAGGACATCAGAATAGTTTCCTTGTGTGATTTTGTTATCGCATATGCGATTTTAGAAGTATTGATTTACATATCGAGATTTTACACTCACTAAATTATAATGCATAGATGTTATAAAAATATTAACTATATTATTCTCAACTATACATGTATAAATATTATGATTCTAAATTCAATTCTACAAGTTCATGCGTTATAGATAAAAATTGTTTTTTTATGTTTCGCTGGCGAGGTTTTAACTCACGCGAATTTAGATATTTGCTCTGAAAGAGAATTGTAAATCAACGTCTTTTACATTTAATAATCCCCTCGCGAAATAAATCGCGATATAAAAATTCCATTTTTTTTT
>NW_021845439.1:0-532 GCF_003651465.1 Formica exsecta
ACATCGCCGGCTGCCGCCGGATTGTATCTCTCGTTCTGAACTGGCGCGATTAGATTACGTCGCGCGCGCGGCTGCGACACACAACTGTCAAATGTAAGTGATACTTGACAAAGTTAAAATCTCGCCGCCAGCTATTCCGCGCGAATGGCGCGAAATTCCCTGGTTTATATTTCGAGATCCACACTTCCATTTCTCGATGAAAATGTTGAGATGTCAAAAGCGATGAAAAGAATTAATTACGGTTTTTTAATTCGAGTTAACGACATTTAATGGAAGTGGTGAGCGAATCTCCATCAATTACATTTTCGAGCATTTTTCAAAGAATTAATTCCGATGTAATTGATTCGCTTATTGCTTAAAACTTTTCCGAGTATTGGGAGAATTATTATTATTATGAATTGAGATATATTTTTTTGCAATAAATTATAGTCTATTTTTCAAAATGGTATTCTAATTTGAAAACATGATACACATTATGAATATTTGAAGAAAGTAAATAATAATCTTGTATGTTTATTTATGATTAGTTTAC
>NW_021845440.1:0-532 GCF_003651465.1 Formica exsecta
AATCTATCTTATAGAAAAGAACTATCTTAAATCGTGTCAAGAACAACAAAAATCGTGTCAAGATTCACAAAATTCCTCCCAGAAAATAAGAATTTCAAATACTATTACTTATATACTACTACTTATAATACTTTCTAAATATTTACAATTAGCTAAAAATATATAAATTAAAAGAAATTGATTGAAGCTTTTTGTAAAAAAATTGACAGATTGACAAAAGTAATGAATAGAAAATTTTCTGACATTCTATACATTTGACAAAACATCGTTTTATTGCATAATATGAACTTTTTTCAATTATATTATACACAAAAAAATCTCAAATTGTTTATAATTACCTGGATATAGCCAGTCGCCCTGAGGAAACCTCGCACGTATTTCGATTTTTCCGTATCGCAAAACGAAACGTTCCTTGGTGGTAAGACGCGCAGATATAATAGGTGGGAGAATGCTATATGATAATGCCTGCCGCAAACATTCGTCAGCGTTCGTGCTGGTACACCTAAAGAAAGAATAAATTATAAATAAAAGA
>NW_021845441.1:0-532 GCF_003651465.1 Formica exsecta
AGCCTAGAAACATTATTTTTAGTACATCCCATCTGTAGGATGATGTAGAAAAAAATGTGTACAATTTTTGAATAATATTAAAAAATTGAAAAAGTTTCAAAAGTTACTTTAGCAGCATCATTGATTACTAAATTTAGTAAATGCGATGCGAACGAAACGAAAAGAGTGAATTAATATTTTCAAGTCTATTTTGTAAGTCTATATGTTTACCGCGCATGATGTATATCCGTAATCGTAGCCTTGCCCGCGAATATTTTGAATGTCTAATCTTTCAAAAAATATCATGCACAAAATAATTATATAAACCTTCGCCAGTTGTATTTAATACTGAATAAAATCCTAAAAACAATTCTTGCACTGTAACATTATTATCTATAATATCGACCATTCTTATAACAAAGAATAATTGTTCAATATCATTAATGTCTGATGTACAGTCTAAAATTATAAAGAAATATTTATCTTGTCTTACTAATATTTTAATTTATGTTTTTATTGTGCTTGCTAATGCAGATATAATTTCGCTTTGAAA
>NW_021845442.1:0-532 GCF_003651465.1 Formica exsecta
TCGCTCCGAAGGCGACAGAGAGAACGAACCTGCAACGTGCTGGTGATCTGTGAAACTGTGACGAGCTGGAAAAGGGATGGTCAATACTATCTTCTTGCAGAACGCTCCTGTTTATTCGAGTTAAGTAGTACGAGTCTGTGTAGAGGCGGACTTGTAGAGGAACATCGAAGATTGGCTACTATTACTCGTTGATCGAGTATTTGTCAAATACAAAAATTGTGTGAACTCTGCACAATTAAACGGTTAACTATCATTAATTAATCGAAGACACGAGTCGGCAAAAGTGAAACCGATATGATTATGCTATCTCTTCTTTTCTTTGCTTGCAATAATTAATATTACATGGATTTATTGCATTGATTGATATATTGATATTGTGTGTGTGAATGGAATATATTCTTTAATTTGATATTATTTTTAAGTGTAAAGTTTCTATGTATTCCCCGCGCTTCTATTCTATTTGTTAGCTATTTTTTTCTTATCAGAATATAAAATAGCTTTATGGCTCTCTCTCTCTCTCTCTCTCTCTCTC
>NW_021845443.1:0-532 GCF_003651465.1 Formica exsecta
TTTTTTTTTCTCTATGTGCGCTATAGAAGAATACCACGACCCACACAATGCCGTTTTCGCATTTGCTAAGAATGCGGAGCACGTACGATTTACTACAATACAATAGATCGCACATCGTTGTATGATCGTGAATGCACTATCAGCGTTTGCTTATATAAAAGGATGTAAAAATCGATCGAATTTCATATTTACATTGGTTTTATAGGTTCAGCATTTTTTGCTCCGACCATTTAAATTATCAACGATTACACTTTTACAAACAGCTCGTAACGAGTGTCGTTTTAAAGCAAGCGAGAAGATAATGGATATTACTTCTGCACGTAATTATTCTAAAATTGATTTTTTCACCGGTGCGTGCTTGTTCCCGTCAGGGTATTCATACATTAAATTACCTCTGCTCTCATCATCCATTTATTATTAAATAACGTAGATAAAAATTTTTAAAGTTAGCAATCAAAAACTTTAACATACTCTTATTAAAATTTTTACATAATATTTTACATAAATATTTTTACATAAATCTATTCATTTA
>NW_021845444.1:0-533 GCF_003651465.1 Formica exsecta
AAACGCAGGAATAACGATACTTCTGACAGTCGAACTAAAACTTTCAAGGTTTCGCGGCAACAATTTCTTAACAAACTATGTATTGTATCGTGCTTGAGTGCACGTTTTAGTATTTACTCGTCTTTCGAAGCGAAAACGCGGGAGAAAGTCTCTTATCGAGCTTTCGAAGAGTGACGAAGCTCGCGGATCGATAGAGCCTCTCCGCCTATGTCATCATCAGACAAGATGGAATCAATACAAATGTAAACCACATAACTTTGGATAATATATCATCACCCTCGATGCCTTTTCGCGTATCTTTCGCGCACGATCCTCCCTCGTTCGTAACCCAGTTATTAAATTCTTTAATCGTTTTTATCGAATTCTTATTTGACTTCACGATGACTAATTGTTAAAAGAGCTGTTCGTTTTTACGAGACGCGATTAAATAAATTAAGTATTCTTTAATAAAAATTTCTCAATAAGTATATAAAAATATTTATGCTTTATTTTTTATTATATTTATAAATTAAATATAATTATATCATATATTT
>NW_021845445.1:0-533 GCF_003651465.1 Formica exsecta
ACCTGGTGTACAATATTGATCGGATACATACAGCTTCGACATCAATGAACGGCGTTTAACGTTTGCGAATGTGGCGTTCTGCGCTATAAAATGGAATCGCCGGTGCTACTTTTTTTATGAATGAAAATAGTGTCACGAGAAGAAAGTTCGACTTTCGTGACGAGCATGTTCCAACTAACTGGCAGAAAGCGAACGACTCGTCGGATAAATTTATAGAAATTTGCGAAGGACTAAATCCAATGTATAGCGATGGTTTCTTTTTTTTCTATCATAATCGAATACACCGCGAGACTTCGTGTTAAAGTTCTCAGTCTCTCTGTCCTAGTTTAATGCAGTCGCGTGACGTCATTAGCCACACCAAGAAGAATCGCTTACCGCATAAAGTGCATTTATGAGGTTTTTTTTTTCTAACGTAGGTGCTTTAACGTTGTTCCAATTTCACGATATTTACGATTTATATAATCACGTGAAACACACGTATAATAATTACCGCGTACAAATTTGACGTTACAGTAATATTAAATAATATATAA
>NW_021845446.1:0-533 GCF_003651465.1 Formica exsecta
ACGCATAAAACGATTTGGCACTACACATTAAGCTAAATCGCGAAAAATCACTATTTCTGTTTTATAATTATATTGTAAATTACTGTAAAAAATTATATATAATAAAATAAAACTTAGCAATGATTCACATAACTTTATTTTTTTAAGATTTTCAAAAAATAAATAAATGTCCCGAGAAAGCAGTTTCTTAATATAAATAAGTAGTTTGGAAAAAGATGCTCTTTGGTGTTTATTTGCGTTTTATGAACAGTTTATTTAGGAGCTCGGAAAAATCTGAAAGTATAATAAATTAGATTTATCAGACGAAACAAATACGAGAGATTAAAATTATATACAGGCCATTTCCGAGAATTTCGCAGAGTTATTGCAGGAAAGGAGTACGTATCTTTTACGGCGAGTGTTGGCGGACTGTTCATTCGCAGTTTTATCGCGACGGTGTTTAGAGCCACGCTGTTAAGAACCTTTTTTCGATAACGGCGAACATAGCTCAACTCGCACAAATTCTCGAATCGCCATGCGTTTTTGACACATAG
>NW_021845447.1:0-533 GCF_003651465.1 Formica exsecta
AGAGGAGAGAACGTAAGAAAACGAGATCTTAGGAGAACTTTACGGATTTCTTCGGAATTTTACAGAACCATGTTCGTGATGCGATTCGCAAAAAGTACGATATTATTTGATAGCGTCGCTATTCAAAACTACCATCGATATTTATTAAGTATCAGTTCGGTGCACTTTAATCTCCGTAACTATTCTCATTATTATTTTTACTGTGAATCTACGATTTAATTAATACGGATACAATTAATTACATTATAGAAATGAATATAAAAATATACTTTGAGAAGAGATTAATGTAATAATTAAACAGTAAAGATGTAGTGTCTGTATGTGATGTGCTTTTCTTGCACTCGTCTAATCACGTCATAAAGACGCAGAGTTCGCCGCAAAATCGTCCTTCGAGCAGTTCACACGGATTTACGGAGATGCGGTATTCTCGAGCAACTCGAGAGGTTACAATTAATGATCCTGTTAATTTAATTAATGTTTACCGTAAAAACCGCAGTTGGTTACGCTTAGAGTTAGACTTCATCTCGCAGTAA
>NW_021845448.1:0-533 GCF_003651465.1 Formica exsecta
CCATTTCACGTGATCCTCGCGCTCCCGCGTTCACTCGCGCACATAAATCTGGTCCTTCGAGCCGGATTCTTCGAAACCGGCATCCGCGTAGTGTGTGGTGAATCCCGTGGTGAGCCTCTCCTGTGCTTTTCGGAGAGGAAGTGAGCAATTCCCAGGACGAGATTCCTCACTGTGAGGACCTGAAAGAGACATGGAGTCGTTAGTCCTAGCTCAACACGAGCTCTGCAGTCGTATCGCGCGCACGTACGACAATTTGAAAAAGGTAGGACAAGCTAAAATCAATAAGGGACTTATAGCGACCACGCTCAAGCTGCTGGACGCCAAATGGGCAAAGTTTGAGGAGCAGCACGAGCTACTGGTCACAGAGTATGGAGCGGAAATCAGGAAGCATGAGTACGGGACAAAGGACTTTCTCGGTCAAGTCGAGGAGGTTTATGTGATTCAGCGCGCTGCTGTCCTTGAGCTGGAAGAAGCTCTCACTCAGCCAACTTCCCCGAAGACTGGATCGAGGCTCTCTGGAGACGAGCTTCGAG
>NW_021845449.1:0-534 GCF_003651465.1 Formica exsecta
AGTTTGTCAAGCAAGTTTTATGGCCTAGCGTCACACGCTGGAATGACACCGGATCTCACATTCATTCTACTGCAACGCAGAAAATTCGTACAATTGTGCATGATGTAGGGTTTCTGGCTACATTTTTCTATTAAACTCACCTTTCCTCTATGTAACAGATTTCGTATTAAATTTTAAATTTAATGCGCCTAGATATACAAGCATTCCTAGCAAAACCATAGGTATAGAAAGCAACTGCCCCATAGTTAAATCAAGCCACAAATAGCCAATTTGATAGTCTGGTTCGCGAAAAAACTCAACGAAAAAACGTGCTATTCCATACCACATAACTGCAATACCAGTTAACGCACCGTGATACAGTCTTGTTCTAGTCAAGAAAAACAGTGAATTTGCAACTGCAAAAAGTAGCAGTCCTTCAAAAAATGCCTCATAAAGCTGGCTTGGATGACGCAGCAAATTATCACCACTTTCTGGAAATACCATACCCCATGGCATAGTTGTAACTCTGCCAAATAACTCTCCGTTTATAAAATT
>NW_021845450.1:0-534 GCF_003651465.1 Formica exsecta
TCAACTTTCTACCGCGTCATATGCGCTACGTGACTTGATGCGAATTAAATTTGAGCAGAAAATAAACATTTCCACAAACCCAAGAAAGAGTCACTTTCTATGATTTTTTTAAATACTGGATAACATTTCTTTAAAATATTCTATCCACATAACAAATTTTTCTAGACATTTAAAGTTGTACAAATTTTGACACGTTTTATATTTTGTTATAATATATTATGGCATGTGTTGAACAAGCTTTATTCTATTCCGGGAAATTAAGTATATTGTTGGAATTTTTAGTCTTCGAAAAGAATTCATTGTATAATGATTAAGATTCATAAGATTTTCGTGATTAAACATCCTGTCCGTTGCGGGAAATTTGTAAAATAAATTATTGAAGATCACATATATAATCTATCAAATACAATATTATTTGATTGTTGATTCAAATTTGATTGTTGAATTTTTCAAGTCTGTGGAATATAAATTTAATGTCAAAACATATTTAAAATAGCAAAATAAATATAGTAGACGCCAAAAATAAAAAAAAAA
>NW_021845451.1:0-534 GCF_003651465.1 Formica exsecta
AAATATGATAATAAAAATATATAATAAATATAGAATAAATTAATACAATACATACATGCTTATCCTGAATTAATTACGTAAAAATTACATTCTCTGCGAATACGCGCTTCTTTAAAATAATGTCATCGAAAAATTCGTCGCGACTGAAAAAAAAAAATATCTCTATTTTTTAAAATGGTAGATTGAGATTTTTTTTTTGTTAAAAACACACGCTTAAATAATAATTATTTATTCACACGATGTATATTAAAGATAACTGGGATCTATGAGGAAAGTTTCTAGACGCATAAACACTATGTAAATGCTTTCAACGTGCGCTTGAACCACAATGTAAAAGGGGAATGAAGATTGTCTTCGAGGTCCGACATTGTACGCGTGCATGTATATTCAGATTCGCGACTCGCCATTCTTGAACGCTTTAATGTTCTTCGTTTATGCATGATAAATAAATAGAATAAGTGAGTCGGTTATACGATCGGAATTTTCCTGTCGGCGGTCATGCAAATATTCGCCAATCACATTTGTATTATCCCG
>NW_021845452.1:0-534 GCF_003651465.1 Formica exsecta
AAGAGTGTTGTTGTCGTTTACCAGCCTCCTCCCCCCTCCCACGATCGCCGACACGAGGGAGTATGTCATCTAACAAGAAGAGGAAAGTTTCGTCGGACGACGAGGAATCATCCTTTGTTGCCGCGTCACAAAGACGCAAAAAGATTCAAAGGACGATATTCACAGCATCGTCGTCGTCGTCGTCAGATTCCGACGAGGATATAATGGTCATCGTGCCGCCTCCTACTGCTTCTTCCCCTCCTCCTTCACA
Organism: Formica exsecta; assembly: GCF_003651465.1. Lineage (NCBI taxonomy): Eukaryota > Metazoa > Arthropoda > Insecta > Hymenoptera > Formicidae > Formica > Formica exsecta. The sequence goes on from NW_021845452.1 coordinate 251, forward strand.
CCTGATGATCGTGATCCTGACTCGGAAGAGGAAGAGAAGGAAAATCGAAGAAGAACAAAAAAGAGCGAGGACAGAGGGACCTCGGAAGAGAGAGGGAATGAAAGAGTGCGCGCGATATTTGAAACAGATTGCTCAGGCTTCTGAAAATTGTCTACGGGGATACACGTTCATAATGACCGATTCTCTCGACATATTCAAGAGAAAAGAGATCGAGGAGTTTATAAGGAGACACGGCGCGGTCGTATCGTATCAAAGGTATCGAGAAAGGTGGATTACATCAGGTG
>NW_021845453.1:0-534 GCF_003651465.1 Formica exsecta
GAGATGTAGAACGCGGCAATGTGTGCCCTAAAATATTCGAATTTCGGTTTCTTTATTACTTATTAATTAAAAAATGTACATTAGAAAAACCAGAAATATAATTATAATTTTAAATATTCAAAGCGAGCTTTTCAAATCAAGATCAATAATAATGTAAAAAACTTATAATTTATGAGCACATTTATAAATAAAGCAAGTGTAAAGGATAATATTTTTTCATGAATAAATATTTATATAAACGTATAAACGCACTTTCCTCTTGAGATTTTTTCGTCTCTTTGGCTGTTAATTTTTTATATCAAGTTTTTTTTACTCACCACGCCATACGGTCATAATTAATAAAAGACCAAGAAACACACAGCGGCTTACCTGCAACAGAAAAAACGAAACTTATATTATTTTTAATTCAATTATTGATTAACGAAATATATGTCTAATTTGTAGCCATCCGCGCATAGAATTAGCATGAAAATTTTCCGTAAAATTCGGCTCTAAGGTGAGTAAGTGTACGTGTGAAATTTAACGAGTTTCGCT
>NW_021845454.1:0-534 GCF_003651465.1 Formica exsecta
ATATAATTAATTTAATTAATATTATACTATGCTACTATAAAAATTACATTAAAAATGATGAGTCATTACGAGGAATGAGCTTCGATGTGTTTTCCTCCTCAATATCCTACATATGTGATGATGAATAAATTCCATTAAATGTGACACCATACAAGGTGATTCTAAGGGTTACTGACAAACTTCAGGAGCGTATAGAAGGATATAGCAACTTTCGACTAAGAACCCATGTTTTCCGAAGTAATCCTGAATAGAGTACAAGCTTGACTTGACGCCTCTTGATTACTTCTTTTGGGGGCATATCAAAATAAGCCTCGTTTACGAGACACCGGTGGACGACCTAGGAACATTTGTACCCAGAATACTTGCAGCCTGGAGTATTTAAAAGAGTACGCCAGAGTTTCGTTCGACGATGCAATGCCTGTATTGTGGTAGTCACTTCGAACATCTTTTGTAATACTGTACAGTATTATTATGTCCATGTAACCTTTGCTTAGTTATTAAATTTTGTACAAATTAAGATTATTTCTCTCATTG
>NW_021845455.1:0-534 GCF_003651465.1 Formica exsecta
TTTTTTTTTTACATTAATTTGTATGCGAATACGTCGCGCTGGCTAGGGCCTGGTCGAATCACGTCGGCCGCGCGCGACGTTAAACTGCTCACGCGCCCGCAATAAAACTACCCCTACCGCGCCATAGTCGCCTATATCCCGGATTTGCGGTAATGCACGGCCGTTTTTGAAAGCGATACTCTGACGCAAATAGCGTATGCGTAAAACGCAGAAACGCGGATGACACGTTTAATTGCATATCCGCTTTCGACTGGTGAAAAATTCAAGGCGCGATGCAAAATATATCCAAATTCAAGAAACGTTAAAAAATTATTATTCATGAAGATTGCAATAAAGCAATCTTTGTAATTATATCTTCTGTCTCTCCGATTTTTGCTTGAAGTGTACAAGTCTCACGAAATAATTTCTTTGATAAAGCCGTTATTTCGTTACGCTTACGAGTCATGTCAATTGCGAAAGTGATTAATTGCACAAGTATTGATTTATACATTTTAATTTCAAAAATATAAATGTATTTTATATAATAAATTAATA
>NW_021845456.1:0-534 GCF_003651465.1 Formica exsecta
TATATATATATGATATTTAAAGATATACTTGGAATAAAGATTGCACAAATGTGGTCCACATAGTAAATCATAAGGATAATCTATAGCGATTCATCAGCGGTGATTAATGATCACCGTGAAATTGTTGCTTCAAAATCTCGTAGAGAAGTATAATTAATCATCAATAATGCTAGATCGGTCGTTTCTGATTAGATCGACTTTGTCGCTTGCAATCGACCGTTCGATTGGTCAAAAAAGACCAGTTGTACACTTTTATCTCTCGTTTCGCGTACAATTTTTTTTATTTTTATGATATCTTAATAATAGTAGGTCATCACGCAGCAATCTTTTATACTGCCTATTGTAACTTATGCATGTAATCGATATATATTGGTTTTCTTTACGAGAGGCAATATCATATTCCCGTTGTAACAATCTTCTTCCTCTTTTTCTTAGGTCTTCGTAATAGGTCGAATAAGTTCGATTACGTTGAATTACGAGTATTGATAGTTCAATTAGATAAGATTAATAGGTCGCATTTATTGATTCTTTGCA
>NW_021845457.1:0-534 GCF_003651465.1 Formica exsecta
AGAGAGAGATTTCTCCAAGTGGTATATGTAGAAATAAATTATAAGGAACTTGAAAGGAGATTTCGATAACTTTGGCGACACGATATGAGAATGTTTTCTGAAAATATTTTGAATGCTGAGATTGATGATAAAAATATCTACGGCTGTTTCTTTTCAAATTATTAATAAAAATAAAGCCAAAATTAGCTAAATTTAATTTAATTTTCTTTTTACTTTTTATCTATATTATATATAATTAGATAATAGAATTATTTAATAAAAATTAGATTGTTTCGCATTTTTTGCTGCAAAAAAATAGCTAAAATATTTATTAAATACTATCGCCAATGTTATCGGAATGTCCATGACGGATAACAAAGTCTCTCTAGCACAGAACAAGCATCCGAAAGGCGTCTCGAATAGAAGACTCCGTGCGTTTTGTATATCGCGGAGAAGAAATCGCGCATACACATCTAGTCATTCGCGTGAAAAAAATATCGGAATGCACGTTGGTGAATAAGAATCTCTCCCGGCGAGAGGAAGGCGCGCCTTTGC
>NW_021845458.1:0-534 GCF_003651465.1 Formica exsecta
TCTCTCTCTCTCAGCTCGTGGTCGCCAACTAGTTTTCGAGGAGGCTGAAAACGAGAACGGAGCGAAACCCAACGCGACGATCGCGACGGCCTATCTGCGGAGAAACTCTACGAGCGATCAGATCGCGCGCAATCGATGATGAGCCGTGGGACGTGGTGTATGTGTGTATGTGTGACGATGATATGTATTCATCTATATACACCTACCTACGCGGTATAGAACGAGAGTCGGCGCGCGCTCTTTTTCCTCGGAAACGAAAATGAATAGGAACGCGCTCGCGAGAATGGACTTTGCCGTCTCATCCGGGTTAATATCTGTCTCGCGCGTTGCATTTTTACTTGTCACTCTGGCAATTTATTTCTAGAAGAATCCGGCGCCCGCGTCGATGAATGGATAAATATGTATATATATACACTTTTTATCAAAGAATTATCTTCTTTCTGGAATTGTAATTTAATTGATTTAAAAAATATATATCGACGAAGAGAAAGAAATTTGTTGTTATGAGATTATTCATGGTGTCTAATCGAATCT
>NW_021845459.1:0-535 GCF_003651465.1 Formica exsecta
AAAAAAAAAAAAATTCCTCTCGCTCGCGCGACAATCCCTCGTTTTACCGCATCGATTTTATTCCCCATTGTTTATCCCGTTCTACATCTTCTCAAACAGGCGGATACATCCGGAGAGCCGTTTTGTTTATTGCATGTCGATTCGTTAAGCGTTTCTCGCACACCCGTCGGCTACTGTGCTCGTAACCATCGACGAGAGACCGTGCGTGAATGTACGTCTCCCATGCGCGGGAGAACCCATGCTCCTCATGGCAGTGGGAGAACCTTATGGAATGGTATGAGAGGGCGTCGGGTCGGCGCGTGGGCGGCCGCAGGCAGGACGCACGTCTGAAAGCCGAAGAGAGATAGTCCGGCATATCTCTCTCCGATGGTATGCCACGAGACCGAGTTCGAGAGGGGAACTCGTGGAGGGAAGAAAACGAAAAGAAAGACAAGAGGGAGAGAGAAGGAAAGGGAAGGAGAGGGAACGAACGTGGAATAAGGAAGGTCGATCTCGAGCTCCTACGTATCCCACGTATGGCAAAGGATATCGTGGA
>NW_021845460.1:0-535 GCF_003651465.1 Formica exsecta
AAAAAAAAACTTGTTTTATGATACTAATAAATGATATATCTTTTCAGATAAAGGCTTACCGCGAATATATTATAGAAAAGAAAAATGTCAACTTATTGACGGAAGAAGATAAATTTTTGATGCAGCTTGGTAAAGTAGAAAGAATATCTACCAAGCTGTCAATTATGAACTACATAGGAAACTTTTTCGACAATTTACACCTTATTACACCACAAATACATGCTGTGATATCTGCGTCCAGTTCGGTTAAGAGCTCAAAAAAATTAAGAGCAGTATTAGAAATTATTCTTGCCTTTGGTAACTACTTAAACAGTAGCAAACGAGGCCCTGCGTACGGCTTCAAATTACAAAGCTTAGATACATTATTGGATACGAAATCGACTGATAAAAGGATGTGCCTTTTGCATTATATTGTTGCTACAATACGAGTCAAATTCCCAGAACTGATCAATTTTGAATCAGAATTGATGTACATCGACAAGGCTGCAACAGGTATACTTGCTTTATTCGTATGTATAATATTAATCTTCAAATT
>NW_021845461.1:0-535 GCF_003651465.1 Formica exsecta
AAAAAAAATGAAATTATTGGTATGAAAAATGCAACGATCTTTGAAAATAAAATTTATATATTTGGTTCATGTTTGAAAGAAGTAGGTAATTTTTTTGAAACGCCAATTGCATCATCTTATTTAAATATATTTTATGCAAACCGCAAGGAATATTTGCCCAAATGGTATGATATAAAGGATATCAAATGTAAATTAGTGGCAGTAGAATATCATAAAGATATTGTATTTTTCCCGCTGATACACACTTTAGATTTATGCAGCAAATCAAATATGTGATGTAATTAAACGCTGAACAAAATTGAATAATCTCTTATTTTAAATTATCATTATTATACAACAATACTTCAGAATTATCGTAATAAACGTAAATAAACATTAAGTAAACTTTTTCTAATCACTTTAAATAAAAAACGCTTTAAATAAAATGTAAAAAGTAAAACATTTTTATAATTTAGTAATAAAACATAGCTTTAACTAAAATTGCACAGTGTATATATTATATAAATAAACATTCATCTTATAACAAATCAGAATT
>NW_021845462.1:0-535 GCF_003651465.1 Formica exsecta
CGCAGAATATTATCCCATCTTGACGAATGAATGACAGAGAGAGAAACTCGGGGAGAAAAGGAGAAAAAGACAGAGAGAGAGAGAGAGAGAGAGAGATAAGAGAAGGAGAGTGAAAAGCAACAATTTCATTTCTTGTATTCAGGCCGCGTGGCAGACGCGCGATCGTCGCTTTCATAAGTCAAATCTGTTGTGTTTGAAATCATTACCGCAACTCTCTCTATCTCTCTCTTTTTCTCGGGACAAATAGAAAATATAATATTCTTTCCGAATGCGTCGATCATTCCGATCGCACGCTGTATATTAATCATACTTATACCGTCGTATGTGCCAAAACAGTCACGTAATAGTGTCAGGCATGGTAGACACTATTACTCGAATTAGTGATGCGACACGAATATTTGCATAATCAAACTTTCGAAAGATCAAGCCGTTATCTCGGGGGTTATCGAAATTTCCATAGTTTATCAAATCTCCGAATATTTCCTCCGAATTAATTCCAAGCGCGATTACCGATGTACATATTAAGATTCCAAGT
>NW_021845463.1:0-535 GCF_003651465.1 Formica exsecta
AATATTATTATTAATATTATTAATATTAAGCATTACTGCTCATCGATATAGTTCAAATTGTTTAAAAAAAAAACTTTTATGTTAACATGTGCAAAGACTTGTTATTTTAATAAAATAATTTTTGTTATTCTGTATAATCTTTCTTTAAGCTTTCAAATATAAATGGAAAATAACGCTTTGTTAAAAATGTTTTATTATTAATACATTAATTCATATGAAATTACTCAAAAAAAACATTGCAATAATATTTTTCCTTTTCGCGTAAAATTATTCCAAAAAATGTGGATTAAGTATTATTTTTACTGTTTTACTATTTAATGATTTTGGAATATATTATCAAATCTCTGAGATTTTTAAGTTTATATTTGTAAATTTAAATGTGACGTACTCTTTTATGTCAGTTTCTTAGCAACATTGCTATGTAAAAATTCTTTGTGCGCTTTCTACAATATAGCTTTACACAGAAATTACATAGCTTACATAGCTTTACAGATATGGTGAAAATACTTGTTTTCCACAATTCTTTCTGCTCAAA
>NW_021845464.1:0-535 GCF_003651465.1 Formica exsecta
CACACACACACACACACACATGCGCGCGCGCGCGCGTGCATGTAGATCGATGCAGGTAAATCGCAAAGCTTCGGAAGCCCGCGTCCTTCTTCCGGAATGTCGATCACGCTTCAGATTTCGCCGCTGTTTATCTGTACTTATATCGCGAAACTTTATTTCCGTATTTTCACGGAAGAAAAATATCGATGACGATATCGATATGCCGATTGGAGTAACGTGATACAAATTGGCCTCCGATAAGAGTAATCGTTCCAATTCGCGAGTTTATTTATGCTCGAGCTCGCCATTTCATCATTATGGAACAAACAGCTGTTAGCTCATCATATTTCGTATGCTAGAAGAAGGATACCGATTGCAACATTGCAGCAATTTGCAATTCGCACTATTGACACGCAGCGAGCCGCGTGCAACTCTTTCGGTTAATTACCCGAGTATCAAGAGACGGCGAGCATGGTCGCGGTAAATAGAATGGTTGCTGTTACGTTTGGGCGCAACCAACAATCGATATTTTTAAATATTTCTTTATTTTTTTTTT
>NW_021845465.1:0-535 GCF_003651465.1 Formica exsecta
TTTGTTTACGTGCCTATTATTTATATAATTAGTGGTATGATATCTTTCAGCATACATATGTACATATGATAATGTGGCTAAAGAAACTTTTCTTTCTTTGTTAATCATGCTTAAGAAATGCAACACTCATTGATTTACAATAACATCCCATATCGGATAAGCGAAATATATTTTAGCCACATATGACAAACTCGGGCGCGCTAACCGAGTTTAGCGGCTTTTACTTAAACAAGAGATCACTGTACATAACGCTTAAGCATTTATTTATGTCGTGCTTTTACAAATGCTCCGTAGTATTTTATTTAGTGTATTAGTCGCGAGGTTCACACGCTATTAATGCGTACTACGAGCGTTACGCATTAATTATTTTTCGTACAGTATACTCGTCTGTCGAGAGGAAAAGATAAACGGACGAGCAGAAAGAATTATGGCGGTAAACGCGATGACAGATTCTTTTTCAGCGAAGGATAATTTAATCGCATACGGATTAAAAGCTAGAGTGAGATAGTAAAATCAGCGATAAGGCAATTTTTTT
>NW_021845466.1:0-535 GCF_003651465.1 Formica exsecta
CCGATATAGGAATACAATCGAAAGAATCGCGTAATTATACCACTATACTTTTTCATTTACATTTTTTCCTAATTGATTATGCCTAATCAGAATCAGATGTTTTTATATTGCAAATATTGAATAATTTTGTGTACCAAGTTATCGCAAGAATGTCTAATCTTTTTCTCTACAAAAGAGCCGCCAACTTGTTGCAATGTATCCGTTTTGCTAACGGCGCTTATACTATCTTTGTATGTTAGAGAGAAAGCATACTGTCTTACTAAGAAAGCTTATATATAGAACATAAAAATATATAAATTTTTTCGCGCCCAATTGATAGTGGAGTTTAGTTTATAATCTCAATAAATGTATAATGTATAATAAATAATAAGCATTACAAATTATATTAATAAGTCTCACGATTAAAGTTTAAAACATTTTTCATTAGTTACATCTTTATAATAGAGTTAGAAAACAATATAACTAAATAAAAAATGTAAAAATTATAAAGACATTAAAAGAAAAACAGTTAAAAGCAAATTTTCTTTGTAAAGAA
>NW_021845467.1:0-535 GCF_003651465.1 Formica exsecta
TCTCTCTCTCTCTCTCTCTCTCTCTCTCTCTCTGCTTGTTGCACTTTAATTTTCATCACTCAGTCAAACGGAATTTATATCGAAACGTCAACGATGAACTCGTTCGCTTTTCGTTCTTAGATAAGAACGATAGGAGAAGGAAAAAAGGAAGAGAATGTCGGATAAAAGAGTAAGTCGGGAGGAAAAATCCAAAGCACTCGTTCGACATCGAAAGTCGGTTTTCTAATTGAGATCTGTCGGAAGAAGGCAACCGAAGCATCGATTATCGTGCTTTCGTTACGGAGGGATTTCTATTCGTGATAAACGCGCCAGAACTACTGCGAGGCGTCCGCCTGGTTGAGGGCGAATTAAAAAAGAGGCGAAAGAGAGAAAATAAAGTTCTCTCTTCGAAACACTTAAATAAGTATAAATTATACGAAATATATACAGACGCAAATGCATCTAAAAATATCATCTATAATTTTTGCACACATTTTTTCTTTCTATAAAAATCTTATATAAAATAATACACACCATTTCACACCATTTCTCTATA
>NW_021845468.1:0-535 GCF_003651465.1 Formica exsecta
TAGAGAGGAAGGTCTTCGTGTGGCGCGAGAGATGAGGTGGTATCGACGGGCAAATAAAAAAAACGACGAAGAAAAAGAGGCAGCGTCGTCTTCTCGTGAATAAACAACAAGTATCGTGCACGCCGTGGTAACGTAGGCTGAGAAAAAAGAATGTAGCGACACGCGTGTATGAACACATATACTAGACGTTTGTACGTACGTAGGACGTAGGACTTGCATTCCGAAGCTGTTTTTGTGGTCGCGTCAGACGAAAATCCGGTGCGAGAAATTAGACTGCATAGATCGAACAATCGTTAATCGAGATTTTGCTTCTTTTTTCAATTTCAATTTTCTTGCTTTTATTGATTTGATAGCATTTTTTCGATAGATTTAATTTATATAAGAATTGAGCTCCTAATTTGTACCTCGAATAGGCGATAAACGAACAGTTTTTATTTAGAAATTTAATTAGAAATTAAAAAGAGCTTTCGACAAAACTATAGATTAAATAGTTTTAAAAGAGATGATGCTCACACACACACACACACACACACAC
>NW_021845469.1:0-536 GCF_003651465.1 Formica exsecta
AGGCACTATAATCGGTCTCATTGACAGAGTTTTCTCATTATCGCATCCTATGTTCCACCGTGACAATATTGAGTTGGTCATCAAGATTTTATTAGAGAATGGATACCCTCTTGATTTCATTTTCCGCGTGTTACATGAGCGCCTTAAATATTTGTTCAACAAGAATAATTCTAATAACAATACTAAGCACAACGAGGAACATGTCTTTTATTTTACGATACCTTTTATTCCTCTATTATCGGAACAATTCAAGAACATCACAAAAGACCTAAATGTCAAACTTTCCTATAGAAATGAATATATTAAATACGCTAAATATATGAATAAATTAAATACATTTATTAAGGTACATAAAGACCTCTGTCCACAATCTGCCCGGCAAAATGTTGTATAAAATTAACTGCACGGACTGTGATGCCTCCTATATTGGACAAACTAAACGACAATTATATACTCGCATTTCTGAGCGTAAAAACCATATCCGAAGAAATACTAACAACCATTCTGTTATTACCGATCACCGAATAAATTTTAAT
>NW_021845470.1:0-536 GCF_003651465.1 Formica exsecta
AAAGAGAAAAGGAAAAAAAGGTCCATTCGATTTTGATACGTTCACCAGCAACGTGGCCACAGGAGATTACACGGTACCATCGTGTCGCTACAGGACGGACGGCGTCGTTTGCGAGTTAGAAGGACAGTGGTTTTAAAATAAGCACCGAGAGTCCCAGCGCTCTGCCAATGCCTATCGGTCCAAGCGCTCTTTCTCCTTCTCTCTCTATCTCTCTCTCTTACTCTGTCTCTCTGACTCACCTCTTCTTCTTCAGCGGTGGTAGTTGATCGTGCATCGCGCCCGCGGCAACCGCCGCGTCGTTCGCCGCCAGTCGCGAGAAGCGAGCGCGTCGTTTCGTAGCCGTTGAGCGTGTCAACCCTGGTGGTTGTGGTTGTCGACACCGAGGGTGGTTAGAGAGATCCCTGCGGAGAGAAAACCTCTCGGGAAAATCGCACAAACGCGAGATTGCGTTCATCCAGAAAGACGCGTGCAGCGCAATTTATCTCATCGTTGTGGTCGTCTCTTCGGCAAATTCCCAGACAACAATCACATGTCGC
>NW_021845471.1:0-536 GCF_003651465.1 Formica exsecta
ATATATATATATATATGTATATATACATATGATCGCGTAACGGTGGCGAATTCTCGCAAATTCCGCCACGCGGAATTCTCTTCCTTCGCCCGTTCTTCGTTCGTTCCCGACGACAAAACCTCGCTCGGTTTCGCATCGATTTGAGATGCCGAAACGGGATCTACCACCCACCACCGAATGTCTTCTGTTGGCGAGATATTAGTGACGTATTTGTTTGTGATAGTTCCCTATATATATGTATTTAATTACATTAAGTATTACACATATACACACACATACACATACAAATTCTCGACTTAGATATATAGCTTTAAGCACGTCTTACCAGGACGGAAAGTAAATCCCGGAATTGACTAGCGGGATTCACGTGTGAAGAGTACGAAGTCTACCTTTTAAATGCTATTATTACCTGAAGATTCTCGCTAACACGTGCGTTCACATATAGCGATAATTATTTTAGAGATTAGAAAAGAGAGGGGAAAACGAGTTACGTATCCCTCGCGAATTATTCTAACATAAAAAAGATAAATATATAT
>NW_021845472.1:0-536 GCF_003651465.1 Formica exsecta
TCCTATCTCTCTCTCCAATTCTCACGCCGTGTCGTCCTTCTCGTCTTTCATCTTGTCCGTGCACCGCAAGTCTTGAATTATACAGACTGCGCCACTTAAAATAATACACCCGGTACAAACTGAACATCAACGCTAAAACCTGTCGTTTTCTGTAAGCTGGAATTATGGAAATTCCGTCGTGGCCGTTAGTAGTGTCCTTCTCTCCTTCAACTGCTCTCCTCTCTGCCTCTGCGAAAAAACACGGACGAGGCGGAAATAACGCGCTAATTTCGCGTTTTTAGAAAAAAAAGTTATACATAACGGACAATACAGCGATGTAATAAATTGATAAATTGCGATGTGCAACGAGCACATGTAGGGGAAAAAGTAGGAAAGAAATCAACTTTTATAGTCTGCAATTTCCAACAGAACATCCAATGCAGAGTATCTTCTTAAAATGCACGATCAATAGCATTGTCCAGAATATCGTGACATCCTTAAAATTGCAAAGATCGAAATTGATGTAAACATAAGACATACTTGCGTAATCGAAAAAA
>NW_021845473.1:0-536 GCF_003651465.1 Formica exsecta
CTATCAAAAGTATAAAAAGTAGATTAATAATTCATCAAAAAAATATTAAAATCTCATATGATGAATTTATAAAAGCTTTAAAATTAGTTTTATACTCAACTTTCTTTATTTTTATCCAAAAAATTGATAAACGAACTTTCGGCACTTTCATGGGTTTATCTCTCTTTTTTATTATTGTTAATATCATTCTGCAAGACTTACAATCTAAAGCAATTATAAAGCTACCTTTTTTGCCCTTTTACGTCAGATACGTCGACGACATGGCCTTAGCGGCTTTTCCTTCTGTGTGTTCTCTTTAGTCTTGAATATTTTTAATTTTATTCTGGAGGTCAATTTACGATGAAAAAATGAGTTCTAACAAATATCTATATATAAATTTATTAGATCTTAATATTATTCTACGAGACGGATATTTAAAATTTGATTGATACCGCAAATCAACTTTTTCCGATAGATATTTGAATTTTCTTTTACAATATTCGGCAAATATTGGATTAACTTACATCTCACGGATCGTTTTCATTTTTACATATATT
>NW_021845474.1:0-536 GCF_003651465.1 Formica exsecta
TATATATAAATTTTCAGTTGGAAAATAAAAATTTCCAAATATTAATATAAATAATAAAATTTAAACAGAGTAACACACATCTTCTGTATCGAATATATTTTCTGTATCAATATGTATTTAGTTCAACTTTCGTCGTCGAAATATATTAGCGATGAAAATAATCGTTCTGTATGTAAATTTTAATCGTGTTTTATTCGACGAAAGTATGGGATTCGAAATACGTATGCAGCGATACATACGACACGACGTAAATGCAATATTATAATAGCGTTTTATCTAAGTACAAAATGATGTTTTGGCACGAGTTTACACACTTTTGTGTCGAATAAAAGCGGATATGAAAATGAGCATAAATTTTGCGTAAGGGATTTATTTCTGGCGTTATATATCTCGAAAAATGTCTTTCATTTGCGTGGCATTCGTTCCAAAGGAAAATCGCTTTTTCATGTCAAAACGCAAAGCATAATATACGAAACAACGAATAACGTAAGATTATGACGTTGACTATCGCGCGCGATATATCGTCTATCAGGAGC
>NW_021845475.1:0-536 GCF_003651465.1 Formica exsecta
TTGTTTAATTATTAATTTAAAAAAAATATATATTACACTAAAATTTTAATTTTATTTGTTTTTTCAAATCTCTATTTAATAATGTAAAAAAAATCATCCCCCACAAATATGCTGATATTACATTATGATATTTTTATGAATAGATAAAAATATCAAATTTTTAATTTTCTTGTGCTTAAGCAAAAAATTGCAATTAAAGGATTAAGATCGACAGATTGTAGTTCAAAATTGAAAAAAAAAAGAATCAACTTTTGAATTAAAAATTATCTACAATAGTACACGATGACCTATGATTTCCGAATGTAAGTTATAACCTGGTGACTAGACAAGTATAAAAAAAATCCAGTTGCGGATTATTTATCATAGAGAATATCAGAATATATAATGTTTCTTTCTCTCTCTTTTTCTCTCGCCGATGTTTTCATCAATAAATCCTACTATTTGCGTCTTGCTATTGACTGGGATTGAAATCCGAGATTGGAAATATAGTAAAGTTCCCTATTATCCGTATAATCGGAATGTAATTGCTATCTATC
>NW_021845476.1:0-537 GCF_003651465.1 Formica exsecta
CCTGGCCGCAAGTCAAACATCAACTCCATTTCTCGCAGAAGATCCTCCAGGTTTAACGTCACGTACTCGGCTTTCGAATAAAACCACGATAACGCACGGCCTTTCAGCCGAGAGCCAATCAACACTTTCATCGAGTTCTCGTCTAGTTGATATGTGCGTCTCAACAATTCCAATTGCTGCTTCCATCTCCAGAAAGTACCATCCGCTGCATCAAATTCAGGCAGCAACTCCTTGATGCCTCTAACGCCTCCAAACGCCGAAATAGTGCTGCCACTCGTCATCGCCGTCATTGTCGATGCGCTCCGCATTATCTCCACTTCTCGTCGGAGCAACTGTTGCTCCCTTTCCAAAATCGCTCGCTCTCGACGTAGCAAAGTAAGTTCCCTTTGCATCGCATCATCGCTGTCCTCCGACCTTGATGCCGTCGCGCTCGCTTGATCCTCTCGTCTCAGAGCATTGTCACCGGTCTCCGCTCCCCCGGCGGCATCGTCCCGTTCGCCAGCCACATGCACGTCAACCAAAGTCGCGGCGCCGTCC
>NW_021845477.1:0-537 GCF_003651465.1 Formica exsecta
CGAGACCGTATGATAAATTTGGTTGCAACACTATCCTCAGATTGTCCATAATGTGTGCATCGGCGAATGCACGTGGCGAGGGAGCCGCACACGTGAGAGTGCGTGACATTAACCCGATTAATCCCGACTTGCCGCCGATGCGATCGTTCGACGCACTCGGACGGTCGGTGCAATGCAAATTGTGCGCGACAGAACGGCGGTGTAGTCGCGAGAAATATGCGGAAAGGGCAGAACCTATCTTAGATAAACCGAACGTGTGTCCGTACTATCGAAAATTATAGTAGTGATAAGAATCGTCGATGTTAACACTTAAACGTCTTTCTCAAATAATTTTCGATCGTGGCGTTACCTTCTCTCTTCTCATAATTAAAGCAATATGCACGAAAAAACCAGGAGATAACATTTTAATATATTTCATACTCGGGAGGATAATTCTTTTTAATATTTTAATAATACTCCTCGAAAAGATGGAGAGATTGATCAAGAGAGAGAAATGCGAGATGACTAATTCCTTTTTTTTTTTTTTTTTTTTTATTG
>NW_021845478.1:0-537 GCF_003651465.1 Formica exsecta
TAATTCATACATATATAAGCTGCGTTATAAAAAGAGAGCGCGACATTTATTCCAGATCATTTCATAAATTACATTTTATCATACTTTATATTTCTGATACATGTTGTATAGATAATGATCATCGAACATTGAGCAATCATATGCAAATTTCTATGTACGTGTATAATAAATTTGTGCTATAAGAAATAGGATAAACGAGAAAAACGTTAAGAAGAATACAGACGGATTTAATGATGATTTGTTTAAACTTATAAATAAAGTTATAAAAATAAAAGAAACACAAAAATTAAGTAGCAAGGTTACACAAAACCGAAGAAATGTCACTCGTTCATATTTTGCATAGAGATACGAAAATTATACAAGTACATCGCGTTAACCAAATATCGATTCTCTAATCAAACATAATTAGATTTTTTTTTTTTAACCATGCATTTTTTATAAATAGAATATAACGTAATATATTCAGTGAAAAAAAAAAGCAATATTGGACAAAGGTATATTTATTTCACATTCATGCATTCACATGCGCGGGATCAC
>NW_021845479.1:0-537 GCF_003651465.1 Formica exsecta
TATTGAAGATGCAAAATTTAAAACTTTTGGTTGTGGTTCTGCCATCGCTTCGAGCTCTTTGCTCACAGAGATGATCAAAGGAAAAACTATTGAGGATGTAACAAAGATAAAAAACACGCAAATAGTGGAAGAGTTATCTTTACCTCCAGTGAAGATACACTGCTCGGTGCTTGCCGAAGATGCTATAAAAGCTGCTATTCGCGATTACCAAAGTAAACAAAAATAGCTATGAGTAAATATCAAGAAGTAAATGCCGCAAAGAAAGATAAAAAACCTATCACTATCACTGCAAATGCAGTGGAAAGAATAAGGCATTTATTGAATCGAAAACAGCATGCTAACCTTGAGAAATTAGAAGAAGCAATAGGAATAAGAGTGCTAATTAAACAAAAGGGATGTTCCGGTTTAAAATATGATATTGAATATGCATATGATATTCGTCCTTTAGAGTCGATAATTGAAGAAAGTTGCAGTGATGGTCAAAAAGTCAAGGTGTTGATCGATCCAAAATCTGTCATGTTTATTCTTGGCTCTGAA
>NW_021845480.1:0-537 GCF_003651465.1 Formica exsecta
GAAGAGGGGAGGGGGGAGAAGGAGGAGGAGGAGGAGGATATAGGATAATGCGCAAGGGTTTGCGCGAGAGTACGAGGGAGTCAGTCGGAACAGAAGTTGAAGTTCTTCCTGATCTCTCTTGGCTGGATTAATCTCGCAAAATGGCCTCTGGACCGCACTCCCTTTCTCGTCCTCTTTTGTCTCTTCGCTCTTTCCTCGTTGATGGATCAGACATTATTAGAGAGCATTAGAGTTTTCTCGGCGTAATTATGTCCGCCCCGTAACTCGCGTCTTTATTCTCACGCTTAGAAAAAAATCACGCGCCTTTTTGGTTGAAGAGCGCAATATCTGTTGAATATTTAAAACTATTGTTTATGGTATATTGAAAATTATGCCATCTTTTGTTTGAAATATGGCCCGTAAAAAAGTAAAGAAATGGAAATTGAAAATTCATAATTTAATTATTTAAAAGAGATAAATATTCTCATTGAAAATTGATAATTTATGGAAGCGATTTTTCTAGTTTTTCTTTCTTCGTTTCGTGTCGCATTTTTTTTT
>NW_021845481.1:0-538 GCF_003651465.1 Formica exsecta
AAAAAAAAAAGATAATTTTCTTTCGGTATAAATCAATACATCCGATAAATTTGTTCTGAAAAGATAACGTTACAAAGCGTGAAATTTGAAAACCCGTCACGCTATTTTCGATCCCTTCCAAGATGATTTTTTTTCTTTTGCTAAAATTCCATTAATTAAGGAATTATTTAATAAAACAGATTACAGAATTGTAAAATTTCGAAAGCAATAAAGATATATTTTTGCTTGATTTCAAATAAGTTTTAAAAAATTTTTAATTTGCAGCGTGGTTTATTAGGACATTAATATCAAAAATTAAAATTGCTTACAAAGATATTTATTCTGTGCACAAAGAGATATCGTCATCAGATATAATTTCCGTCTATATCTTAAAATGGTCAACGGTATTTTTTCATTTATACATATATCCTACCTCGAAATCAATCGAAAATCAATCGAAATCAATCGAAGATGACTGATCGCGATCTTATGTAAAGTCCATAGACATATAGAATGGACTGAGCGTTGCGATAAACAAACACGTGCTCGCTGTAGAGAG
>NW_021845482.1:0-538 GCF_003651465.1 Formica exsecta
CGCCGCTCGCTCATTTATTTATCTGTGAAATATCGCGCGTTTAATTAAGCACAAGTAAGCCGCCGCCGCTACCGGAGAATCATAGCTAGTTACTGTGAACTAGCAGCGTAATCACCATTACTATCACGTTCTCGATCTTATAGAGTTCTTTGAAGCACAGATGCCGCATTAATAAAAATGATTGATGATTCAAACACAGTGCGCATAGAGATTATATCAGCTGTGTATAAAAAACATAATCTTGATTATATAAATAATATATAAACATTATTTTTATTTATATAACGCAAATTGTATTATATACTTTCTTTCTCTTTCTCAATAGCATAAGCAGTTTACGCGGATCTAGATGTCGAGCTATTTTTCTGCATCTAATCAAAGGACATGCAGATGCATCTTCACCGGGAGATAAAACGCCCAAGATCCCTCGGGATCATTCGTGCGAGGAGGGATCCTGCAAACGAGAGACGGACATCATGGGAATAGCCATCATGATTGAACAAGGAGACGAAGGCGACAGCAGGTGGTGCAGGCAGGA
>NW_021845483.1:0-538 GCF_003651465.1 Formica exsecta
AGAGAAAAGAGACAGAAGTAAAACAAGACAAGACGACGAGGAGGAGAGAAGAGACACGTGCCGCGAGCGAGGAAAGCGTGAACTTTTACATAATTAGCGGCTGTACATGCCGGACTCATTAATTGTCGGCGGTCGTTAGAGCGACGTGCATGCGCACGCCGATCCTTTGTTACTGATTGGCGTGTTAATTATATCGCTGCCGATTTAAATTTGCTCGTTGCGCTCACGTGACGGTCGCGATTGATGTGATATGGAACGTGGACGAAAACTCCGCTTATCAATGTTCCGAAATGAGCATAAAATAATTGCATATATCGTCCTTCTGTATTCTGTGTATCAAATATTAATATAATATATTTTTTAACAAATTCAAAATAAATTTTTTCAAAAAATTTATCCTGTGTAGTTATACTATTCAAAAATTCGAAAAAAAAGAAGAATTAATTTGTGGCATTTACAGGTACATTTGGTATTCCATACCAAAACGTTAAATCATCGCGGAAAAAATGCCTCAAAAAAAAAAAAAAAAAAAAAAAAA
>NW_021845484.1:0-538 GCF_003651465.1 Formica exsecta
CACACACACACACACGCACACATACACACATACATCGCGTAATATCATTATTACAATCATAAGATAAATGATTTCGATGATGGACTTGTCTCAATTTTACCAAATGCATCGTATAACATGAATCGACCTGGGCAACCGTCTCTCTGTTTACAGTTACTCACAAATTGCAATCGAATGTTTAAAAAAGTCTATACATTTTTTTTTTTAGTATAATAAAAAGGAGAAAGAGAAGAAGAAAAAAGCAGAGACGTAATGGAATAAATTTTATAACTTAATTTTGAATTTTATATATTTATAAAATATAATATGACTCTTTCTCTCTCTCGCTCTCTCTCTTTCTCCTCTCTCTCTCTCTCCTTAAATAATTTTCGAGACATTTGATCAATATCGCGATATATCGTGTATGAGCGTGTACATCTGGCGTTTGTACGTCTATGCTTGTCTTGAAATAATTCTCGCATTCTGAATTTAAATTATTTACTATCGTCTTATCATTCAGGATTTTTCTTTTTTCCTCTCTCTCTGTCTGTCTATATAT
>NW_021845485.1:0-539 GCF_003651465.1 Formica exsecta
AACCGTTTCGAGATCGATCGATTCGCTTGCGTCTACGCGCTAATTGTCTGCAGCGAAATTAAACTGAAGTCACGTTAATTATATAATTTCCCGCGCCGTTGTTGGGCAATGGGGGGGTCCATCGCCGCGACCAGCGAACGCGAGAGCAACGAGAGCGATGATGGACGAGCGCGCCTGACCTTACGGGGGCTGCCAAGCTCGCCCAGCGAAATCCCTAACTCTCAACGCTAACTCGATCAGTCAACGCCCACCGTTGGCCCGTACCGTTGCTCGGCTCTAATCTGCCTCCAGATTAATTACTACGTAATGCCAGCCTGAATAATTATCGTTTCTACGGAAACCCGCTCGCGCCCAAAATTCCCATACGTGCTCTCCTTGCGGTGTTTCTGCCTCTCCTTCTCCTCCTCCTCTCGCGTTCCCCTCAAAATGTGCAAACGTCTCTATATATACTGTATTACATCTGATTCTATTAAGTTCTATTGGACTTAACGAGTAATTTCGCGGCGAGATAGAGGGAGAGAGAGAGAGAGAGAGAGAGA
>NW_021845486.1:0-539 GCF_003651465.1 Formica exsecta
GATTACGTTTTGCTTGCCCTTTTGAATAAAAGTAACGACGAATAAACTTAATTGCAGCTTCTGTTGCTTCAAGCCCACTTGAGCAGAAAAAAACTTTATCTGCAAAAGTAAGGGTTGTTAAACGGTCAGCAAGCCTTTCTTGCTCGGGAATAGTGAAAATGTTAGAGCAGTGCCATAGTGAGCTCAATTGCTCTTTCAGTTTGTCTGTAATGTATGGATGACAATGCCCTAAAGAAGTTGTAGAAATACCTGCAGCAAAATCTAAATATTTTTTACCATCTTTGTCAAAAAGATATGCCCCCTCTCCCCTAACTATAGGAGTGTCAAGTCTATTGTACGCACTAACAACATGATCCATTTTATAAGTATTGTGGTATTATCTGTATTATACCTGAAATGAATCCATTAACACAAAGCTTTTCCTTTAACCTCTTATGCTACCTCAACTAAAAATTTGGCTAATGCAGACCCTTTCTGTCATTCTATAGCTAAAGTGACTTAGTTTTACCAACGATTCGCCACTTATTAGCATTGTATAG
>NW_021845487.1:0-539 GCF_003651465.1 Formica exsecta
AATGTCAATCTTCAATGCGTAGTCTGATACAGGCTTTACGGTGTAAACTAGGCCTATGTTTGAAACAATTCTATATTCAATGGTTCAAAAGCGGTTAAGTGACCGTAAAATTGCGCCAACACGCGGCAACATGCTTCTCGAGTCGAGAACATTTACGAGAATCGTGTTATTCGTCGGCTTCGTCGCCGTAATTCGCATCGCGAGAACTTCCACGGCACACAAACTGAATGTGCCCCGAGTTTTGTTACCTGTCTTCAACAACTTTGCGGTAAATTTCACGCTGGAGGTGACGGATGGTGGTTGCTATAAATGGTGATTATTTTTTTGTTTATCACATTAATAGGCGACGTTGCAATACACTATCGCTAAATTGTGATTGCGCGAAGCTTATATAAAGCCCTTATTTTAATTCCGGAGTGTAAATATGTCGTTGCACAATCGTTACCGGTGATGCCATAACCTCTTCGGTTCATTTCAATCATAGACATAGTATTTCTAGACCGAGCGTTTGCCTTTATTTAAGGAGTGGGGATAAAGAT
>NW_021845488.1:0-539 GCF_003651465.1 Formica exsecta
ATTGCTATCTGACAGAGCCGAGGTTATGGAGAAATGCCGACATATACTCATATTGGAACTCGAGCCCATATCCTTGTTTCCGAAAAGCAGTTCTAAAGTATCTTTCTGCTCCGCCGACCAGCGTTGCTAGCGAGCAACTGTTTAGCGCCTCTGGTAAAATTTATTCCGATCGCAGAAGTGATTTGTTAGGCGAAAATGCTCAAAAGTTGTTATTTTTGACTTACAACATAAGACTGTTTAATTATAATTATTAGTTAATTAATAAAAATCTTTTAGCTTTTAGCTAAAGATTAAATTGTTAAATATGTTTTTCTAATATTCTATTTTGTTTTTAATTTTTTATATTTTTTATATATTTTTTTTTATTTCAAAGAAGAGTTTATTCAGTTTATTGTTTTCAAAACAATGTTTTATTTTACTGATACTAGTAATAATGATAATTTAAATATATTTTTTTATGTAGGCCATACATAGTGATCTCTATATAATTATTATATATCATAAGACTTGCTTTTCTTTTTCTATGTGTTCCGTACATG
>NW_021845489.1:0-539 GCF_003651465.1 Formica exsecta
TTATTGTTATATATAAATTAGTTAGATGTTATAATTATTACAAATTACATCGTAATTACGAATCGCGATGCAGTGTAGAAACAAAGCTAGTGTTAGAATGCTTACGTAGCATTTTTCAAAACTGAACTGCTCAAACTGAGAGGTTGACATAGCTCTTAGCGCATATGTCGTTTCGTCTCGATAACACTGGCGATAATACATTCGCGCACCTACACCTCGGTGTTCCTATCGACCGGTATCGTTGGCCGTGTTATCGCTAAGAAAAACCGATAAAATAACGCGCCATTCGCGCGCCGTCGACTCAGCGGGTGCTGCGATAATAACGATCATTGTTTATGCCACAGAGATTAGAGCGGAAGGAGACGGAAAGACACGTTCGCGACGAGCTTTTCGTCAAATTTTTACGTAATGAAGTGCCAAGTGATACTAAGTCATGATGCAAATAGGAGATAAATTTTTCTTTAACTTAAACTTCTCTTGTGAATCAAATATAAAAATCTGTATTTTCGAAAAGAGAGAGAGAGAGAGAATTTATGTAG
>NW_021845490.1:0-539 GCF_003651465.1 Formica exsecta
ATTTCCGCTGGTCCAATCAGAACTTTAGCATCTTCTGGAATAAGCGATTTTCACTTCATATCAGAATGGAATAGAAATAATTCTCCGCTTAGACGCAACGTCACAATAGAAGATGTTGGCAAGGCAGCGCTATACTTATTAAGCGACTTAAGCAGTGGCACTACTGGAGAAATTTTGCACGTCGATTCAGGATATAACGTTGTGGGAATGAAGGTGGTTGACTAACAAAGCGCTAGTTTCTTCGGGTTCATACACAACTCTATCAGGAGTTTTGTGACTGTAATTGCAGAAAACATCGAGCATAAGATTCCTATTGATAAAGTAACGGAAAAACCTCTTATTGCTCCACTGCCAATAATGAACATTATTCCTGCAGCAATTAATGTAGTGATATTTGAATCCAGTATTGTCTTTATAGCGTTTTTAAACCCTTCTTCAATAGCACGTTCCACTCTCTTGCCAGATTTGATTTCCTCGCGAATTCGCTCAAATATTAAAACATTTGCATCCACCGCCATACCGACAGTGAGTGCAATACC
>NW_021845491.1:0-539 GCF_003651465.1 Formica exsecta
GATGGTGACCGTGGCCTGTCCCGAACCTACGCGTCCTAAAACCCTAGATAAAATAAATTCCTAGTTCTTGATTTCCGAAACTCTTAGAGTGTAAAGTATAAAGTTTATTTTGTATTACGTTGTTGTTCTGCATATGATCATTTACTTTTATTATTATTGTGTTATTATCGATAACGACTTGTAATGTTTCACAATTAAAATCAATTTCATTATAAGGAATTTGAAACTGTATCCCTCCTGCAAATTAATATAATATTAACTATACCATCCTTTGTATATACACACATATCTAACGGCTGTTTATAAGAAAATAATCTTAATACCTTCAGATATGCATGTAATACATCCATTTTTTTCAATAATAATTTCTCCATTTGTATCTCGTTGAATCCACCCAAGTTGTTGCCTTTCAGATGTATCAATTGATTCGTTAAATTCCATTTTACTGCTTATATTTCATACGTATGTAATAAATCACAATTATTATTATTACAATCTTTCTTCACTGAATATAAAAGGCTCCGAGAATAATAAACAAT
>NW_021845492.1:0-540 GCF_003651465.1 Formica exsecta
ATATTACATATACGTCTATGTTATATGCTGTGGTTTGCTGGGTATTAATATAAATACGAGAAGAAAGAGATGTTAAGTAAACAATTATAATACCTAAACCGATTTTGCCTTTTAGCACACTATGTACGTTTATCGATTTATATATACAGGGTGTCGGGAGTCAATGCATTACCCGTCGTGTGCAAATAGAGCGGGTTAAACTGAGTAAAAAAGTCCTTTACTATTTTGCAATAATTTCTCAATAATTATTAAGAAATTACTTAAAAAATGGCGACCAATTCGCGTGAGTATAAACGCGCAGTAAAAAGGGACAACCCATTAATGTGTGGTTGCTAGGAGACAAGAATCCATCGTTATGTGCCACTCGTACGTAACCGTTGTCATTTGTAGAGCGCTCTTCCCAAAACTTCGTCGCGTGCCTAGCGACCGCAAACTTTTGGATTGTCCCTGGGCCGTCTTTTCTCACCGCGCGCTTATACTTACGAGAATTGGTCGATCTTTTTTAATTAATTTTTCAATAATTATTACAAAAATCGCAAA
>NW_021845493.1:0-540 GCF_003651465.1 Formica exsecta
ACTATTTTCTTTATACTTTATGGATAAGATAATGCCTTTTTATCTAGGCAGAATAATTTTATGTTAAGAGAAGTAATATTGCATGCAGAGAAGTATTGTTTTATACCATTAAGTGCAATGCAACAACATTTGATTTATCCAATATGTATAAAAACTGCATGTATTGATTTTTGTACACGTATAATCACTTAACTTTGAATCAATGCTGAAATCTTTCAAACCATAAATTCATGAGCCTCTAAACAATACTTGGGTCTGCCTATCTTTAAATTCGTAAATGCCAAAATTCAGAGATCCTAGGATCCTTCAATACGCAATATGTTAAATTCTCAATCAGACATATTCACACATTCATTCAGTTTTCGTTTAAATAAGCAAAGAACCTCTGTGATTCCTGTCTAAGGGTACCAATGTCATCACATGTACAAACAGCACAAAACTTTCCGTCACAAATTATCATTGTCGAGAACTGCCTCCAGCGTGCAACGCCATTCTAATGTTACAAAATGTTATGCCTTTGTAAGACAATAAAATAAAAAA
>NW_021845494.1:0-540 GCF_003651465.1 Formica exsecta
CGCATACTATATATTAATATAATTTTCTTTAGTTAATGGAACTGGGAACAATCACTATATATACACACATATATGTTTTATTCAATAAAGATATATGTAGTTTAGAAGTGAGCTATGTACGAATCGAAATAAAAAATATGAAATAAAAAATATCTTTGACACATTACTAACGCATTTTAACTTATAATTCCCTTAAATTCTCAATGCGTACGTTATGAAAATAATTTATCAATAAAATTTAATTCGTATTCTAATAAAATATCTTTCCAAACAAAAAAAAAATAAAATAAAATTTTATTTAATCGTATATTTAAAATATTATCGCAATTATATATAAATTTTATAAATAATATTAGCAAGATTATATCGTTTAAAGAATAATTGTGGAAGACAATAATCTCTCGCAAAAAAAGGCACAGTTATTAACATATGATTTGCATACGGCCATAAAAATTGCAAACGCGGATTTAGCATTAACCAAGCGTCGAAGGAGTGCCGGATAATCGATAGCACTGGCGCCGTTTCGCAAGAGTGAGAAGA
>NW_021845495.1:0-540 GCF_003651465.1 Formica exsecta
CATATATTCTGGATATAGCGCCACGAGTCACCAAGAATTTACAGAACCGCATAGGCAAATTATACGGACGAATGCATCGGGCAAACGGCCGGCCCGTTTGCGAGAAATGTTCCGTACCTAGTCCTACCTTCGGGACTTCACCCTCATTCCGTCGTTCTCTTCCGGCTTTCTCTTCCCTTGCCTGCCGGCACAAGAAGACGAGAAATTCTGCGAGGATGCTCCCTGTTACTTTGCCCGAGGTCATTCTTGCGAAGCCGCGATGGTCTCGCTGCTACGGTAAAAGATTTTAATTAATTTCGGGTATACAGGGAGAAATACTTTGATAAGACTCCCCGTGGTTCTTTTGTCAGAATTATGGGAGAATCCGTTTGTTCTTCCGTTTTCTCTCTTCATCTCTTTGCCTTATTCTCTTTCTTTGCTGTACTTAATTTTCCTGAATTTCCAACGGCGATCATTCTCGTTCTTTCCTTCCAGAGTTGAGATCAATACACTTATTAAACATTAGTAGCGATTAACCAGGATTTTGAACCGATAATCAAG
>NW_021845496.1:0-540 GCF_003651465.1 Formica exsecta
GTGTTCGAAATCAATGAATATTTTTTAATAACTGTTTTACATGATTATAATGTAAATAAAAATTATATTTATTTTTAATTATTTAAAAAAAACTAACTACTATATAAATATCATTACTAACAGCAATACTAACAATTAAATGTTAAATCGGCTCTTAAAAGAGAAAAAAATATGTAAATTCTACTTTATACGTTGTTAAAGACTATGTGTGCGGAATTAAGATTTTGATTTTGAATAAAAGTGACCAATCGCGGCATAAGATCATTTTTTATCATTTTCTGATAGCATGCAAAAAATTAAGCAAAATAAAAATTTTAATCCTTGTTTTTATGAGTGAAAACGTACACTTACCGTGTTAAGAATGACATCAGGATTGGATTCGGTGTTGTTCGACCGATTCCTTGTTGATATTATTCTCCTCATGAGCGTGTTTGACTCAGGGATCACATCTGCCTGCGCTGCATCAAGATGACCGCAAAAGGACAGCAAATACACGATTCCGATCAATCTCATCGCATCGATGAGTGATTCGATAAACAG
>NW_021845497.1:0-541 GCF_003651465.1 Formica exsecta
ATAAATGAAACATAAAAAACATAAATGAACATAAAAAAATTGTGTGTCTAAATCTTGTAATAGGCAAAAGTAAATCTGTAATAGGTATATCTTTGGTAGAAAAGCAAGATAAAAGTAACGATCGACGAAGAAAAAGGGTAGAGAAGCTTAATGAATGCCATGTTGGGTTTACCTGTGCACCGACGAGGCCAGCGCGTAATCTAGGGATGTCTGTGTGACTCCAGTCTGATCTGGCCCAAGGGTCGACCCTGCCGAGGTCGCTGCTCAGGTTGACCTCGCCAAGTTGATTGTGTACGAACTTTCTGACGTTCCAGGGCAAATCGTTGTGCCTGCGAAATCGAGATACGAGTTATGTAAAGCAATATTACAATATCTTACAGGCAATGCGAGATTTTTTATTAATTTTTGAATTTACGATATATAATTTAGACTAAGATATTTTTTGTTCAAGTATTGATTATAAATTATTATATACTCTAATATTATTACATATATACTTGAATAAAGTTCGCAAAATGCATTATACATACATACATACATA
>NW_021845498.1:0-541 GCF_003651465.1 Formica exsecta
ATTGTTTGGTTGTGCCTCACAGGAAAAGGCGGGGATGGGGCCTTTCCCCTTTAATAATTTTTTTATAATTTGGAATGTTATTAATTATTCGATGCCGGCGAATGGACAATTCGGAAGAGGACACTACAGGATTCGAGGACATCCAGGAAAATTCTGAAGATGCCAACGAACTAGAGGAAACCTAACATACGGAGGGAGCCGAAAACACCGATAAAATGGACATCCGGATAGAGCGGAGGATATCGACCAGGACATGGATACAGCTGAGTACGCCAACGAAACCGAAGACAACATGGACAACGACCAGACACTGAAGAAGATGGCACGAAGATCTGCGGATGCTATTGGAGGAGTAGAAAAATTTGATGGAGGTAAATAAAGAAATATAATAATTTAAAAATTAACAAAAAAATAAAATATCAAATATCAAATAAATATAACAAATAAATAAAAAAAGTATTAATTTCTATAATAAATCAATTTATCAAGCGACGCAGTAGCGTCGCGACGCCAAGTATATAAAAAAAAACGTTTCGGCTTG
>NW_021845499.1:0-541 GCF_003651465.1 Formica exsecta
GACTGCTCTCTTCCGGGTGATTTCCGTCCGATCTCTATTACCTCCGTGGCCGTGAGGCATCTGCACAAGATCTTGGCCCAAAGGCTTCGCGAGTCCAGGCTTGTTGACCTTCGGCAGCGGTGCTTCGACGACGGGTGCGGCGAAAACGTCGCAGTCTTGGCGTCCTTGTTAATGGATGCCAGATCCCGTCGTCGTGAATTGCACGTTGCCTCCCTGGACTTCGCGAAGGCCTTCGATAGCGTTAGCCATGGTGCTATTGCCAGCGCCTTGGCTGGCGTGGGTCTGCCTCACGGCCTCATCGATTACATCGGCCGCATTTATGCGCAATCCAGCACGGTGTTTGAAGTGCGCGGGGCGAGGTCCGAGCTCTCACGCATCGGCAGAGGCGTCAGGCAGGGGGATCCGTTATCACCAATGCTGTTTTGCTTGGTGGTAGACGTGATCATGCGATCCATACCTGCCGATGTCGGATACCAGCTGGGAGAGCATCGTATAAACAGCATTGCTTATGCTGACGATGTTCTCCTATTTGCTGCCACCA
>NW_021845500.1:0-541 GCF_003651465.1 Formica exsecta
AGGAATGCAAGAAGCAGGAAATAACTAGAAAATATTGATGTTACCAGTTGTCAAAAATTACATGTTTATAAGAATGATAAGAGCGATAAAATAAGAGTGATAAGAGCACAAAGCTTACATATCTCATTATATATATTGAATTGCATAAGTATATATACATAAGATATACAAATAATAACTTGAGTTATTAAAAGACTCTTTATCAGATTTTTTTCCTTTATTCGCGTTCTGCTACATCTTCAACATTTTTGAAATATTTATTATTATTGCAATATTTTTGTAGCTGGAATCCATATTAATTGCAAAGATCGATTATGACTGAAACAATTATACGGAAAGCTAGACGTGAAGATTGTGAAGCCATCAGGACGCTTATACAGGTAAATTTTATTGATAACGAATAAATAATCTTGGATAATGTAAAAAATATTGTTTTGTAGGAATTAGCAGATTATGAAAAAATGCCTAATGGACCAAAAATTGATTATAAGAGTAAGATTTATGCACATTTCTATATTATGTTGCAAATTGCCTAAAAATG
>NW_021845501.1:0-541 GCF_003651465.1 Formica exsecta
CATCGAGGTTTTATCGTGAACTTGCACGAGTAAATCCGCGTCTTCCTTGATTAATGCCGAGTACTGTTGGTATCACGTGCATACTGCATACGCGATCGCATCCCATTTCGACTAGCATGCATTGTCGTGTTAAATGGAAACTGCCGACGACGTGCGTTGGTCTCCGGTGAATTCGACGAAATGCGCCGGTCGTTCGTACGATCGATCTGAAGGTATCGTCCAGCGAGGAAAGTCGAGAAATGAGGAAAATGATAAACGAGAACTGTGGGAACGATTCCACGATATTGCGAGACGTTCGACGCATTTTCGCCCGTTGTAAAATGATAAATTAAATCAGAGTTGTGTAAATGCCCACCCGCTACCAGATTATAAGTTCCTCGACGTTCGCCGCGTAATGTTATTAATCCTGAGCGCTACAAAGTATTTTACATAAATGAATAAGACATCGACTCTCTCTCCGCTCAGGTAACAAGTTTCGAACTGTTTTACGAATGAAGATCAGAAAAAGAATTAAAAATATGGAAATTAATGCGTAATGGGG
>NW_021845502.1:0-542 GCF_003651465.1 Formica exsecta
AAAAAAAAATTGTTTAATCAAAACAATTTCCTCGACATTGCTCATCAACTAAATCGCGCCACGTGAAAACGAGACAATGTATATACCTATATATATATTTTAACTGCGCGTCGCATCGTAGCGGTATCTTATAGCTTTTATGTGTTATTAAATCGCGGTTCAAAGATAATCAGCCATCGTTTCTCCTCGCGGGCAGGCAAAGAGGAATAGTACTTACATGGTATACAGACTCGTGCTGTGAAACGAGACGGGGGAAATCGCCGGTGCATGGCTGAAACCACCTGCTTCCGGTCGTTGTACCGACGGCCGACGGTTGCGCAGCGTTTTCACGCGGTGCAACTGCGCGCTACCTCGCAATTGAATTGCCGTTACATCGTCGTGCCGATATATAACACCCTCTAGTCGCGACTTCGTCACTAATATAAATGCATTTGTGTAAAATATATTTGTCTTTTTTATGGATCTTTACGATAACGATATTTGTGCTTAACGGCAAACAATAATATAAAAAAAGAGAGAAAAAGTGTTTTGAAATGTAAACA
>NW_021845503.1:0-542 GCF_003651465.1 Formica exsecta
AATTTAAGAAGAATAATCCTGAAAACAACTAAAACTTTGTTAATATTCTATTTTCAGATAATTTAAAAAAATTAATTATTGATCAAGAAATAGATTTTTTTCGTGTGAAGAAAGATTTGAATCCTCGACGTACATATAGACGTGTAAATCGGGAAAGAAACACAAAAATTGCCAACGCTCAAACCGCTCTAATTGAGGGGAGGTATATACTACATAAACATTCCATTTTTCTTAATATAATTAATATTATACAAAATTAATATTATTTTTAAGTTAAGAGCGCCCAACAATATATTTAGTTAACATTGCATATAAGATTTTTTATCTTGTAGACTGCCTCTTCAGCAATTCTTACGAATATTTCACAAATTTAATAAGCAATTTTTACAACGCGAGATGAATGGAGAATTTAAAGGTTTGTAATTTTATTTATTTATAATTTATTTAATTAATAATTCAATAATTCTTTTCAAAAAGCATTTATTAATGACTAGGTTAATATATATTTTGCATTACTACTTTTTGCAAAAAATTTAAAAATA
>NW_021845504.1:0-542 GCF_003651465.1 Formica exsecta
ACACACACACACACACACACAAATTTTGAACTTATAATATCATGCGTGCACATGTATCCAATTTCCTTAACATTTCTATAAGTCTTATACGCAGTTTCAAAGGCAAACAGAAAAACATTCTACAACACAGAATGTTTTCTTTGTTTGCCTTTGAAATAACTGATAACGTAGAAATGTTTTATGATTGACTAGGACAAGTCTAGAACTTAACACAAATAAGATATGATTTTATAGAACTTTCACTAAAAAATCCGAGAACAAAAATATTTAGATATATCTCTAATATTGACCTAAATATTGAATTTATTATTTTAATAATCTTATTTCCAAAAATAAAATTTATTTTAATTTATTATTACAGTTTATTTTTTTCAAACAATTTTTTTGCGTATTTTTATTAAAAATTCATACAGAATATTAAGATAATTTAGTTCGTCTAACCTATAATTCGTCCTTCGGTTTAATTAAAATATCTTAATTTTTACTTACAAGATATTAATATGCTAATATAACACACTGGAAGAAACACTTTCCTTTTTTTT
>NW_021845505.1:0-542 GCF_003651465.1 Formica exsecta
ATAAATATATATTTCTTCTTATATATACATATTTCTTTATGATATTATAATCATCTTGAAATATATTTTACGCGCTTGAAATAAATCGCAATTCCACGTATATGGGAAAAAAATATGCGTCCACAGAGAAACGCGTAAAAAATTGTGCATTCATGCATCCGACGATCAAACGCGGAAACGAACAAACGAATAAACCTTATCTAAGACAACGCCGAGCGAATGCTTCCGTGCGAAGGGTTGTAATTAATTAAACAAGCAATTCATTACACATTCTACCCTCGTCTGGTAGCCGAAGGTGGCCGCCGCCGCCGCGGAAAGGCTGCGGGGTCCAAGGAAATTGATTGAGGGAGATTCAGCCCGGGGGTGTTCCGGATGCTTCTCGCGACGACTCGCGCCCATTCGGGATCTACGGGAGATTCGCGGTGTGCGCGTCTTTGATAAGACGAAACGGGACGAAACGAAATGCGGTTCTCGGCGACGATGAGAAAGATCGAAAATGAGAGCGCCCGCGTTCACTACCCATCGAGAGAGGAGCCGATTTC
>NW_021845506.1:0-542 GCF_003651465.1 Formica exsecta
TGTTCTCTGGTTATTCATGCGTTCCTAATAGCACGTAGCGTTGCGTAGCGGTTGAGATTTTCTTCATGGCAGATAGGCGATTTTTGCGTGTTTCGATCCAAGAGATCGAGCCGAGTCCGAGAGAGAACAACAAGGAGCCGATCGCGGAGCCTTGAGAACGGGAAAAGGGGGGAGGGCCACGAAGAGGAGCGATCGGTTGGTCGGTCGATCGATTGATTTTTTCACGGCGTCTGGTTGCACCGCTACTGCCCGTTGCAGGTGGAAGAGACTCTTTACTCTGACCCGAGGCTTCTCAGAAATTCTCTCCAGTCATCGAGACGAATTCCATCGGAATTCAGGGCGGACGATTAATGGCTTTATACGTTCCTTAAAATCTCCGCCGCGTCACAGATTAATTTGTTTTTTCTCTTCGCTTCAGCGGCTGGAAATCGGACCGTGTTATCGTGTTTCATCATTTGACGAAAAGTTTGCGCGCGTACCTCTTTCATCATAAATTCCGTTTGTACGACAAAATACAGTACAAAAGTGACTACGCTTTCGTA
>NW_021845507.1:0-542 GCF_003651465.1 Formica exsecta
CTATTGGATTGCATATCTGCAACCTTTATATTGAAAAATTCAGCTACTTTCTTTTGTATTTCTTCTATTGTGACTGACCTATGATTTGACCTAAGAAGATCGATTAGGGTTTCACTAGCTGATTCTACCGTCATACTTCTTCCAATTAATGAGGTATGGGTAACCTTATTTAATGCTCCCTCTAATTCTCTTATATTAGATTTTATGTTCCTTGCTAAAAACTCTAGGACATCTTTCGGAACATACATATTCATCTGCTCCACTTTTGCCTGCAATATACCAAGCCTTAATTCAAAAGTTGTTTCATTAATATCTGCCACCAACCCCCAACCGAGTCGTGATTTTATTCTTTCTTCCACTCCATCAAGATCACTAGGAGACCTATCAGCTGATATAACCAATTGCTTATTTTGGTCTATCAATGCATTGAAAGTGTGAAAAAATTCTTCTTGTGTACTATCTTTACCACTGATAAATTGCACATCATCTACCATCAATACATCTACTGATCTAAATTGCTCTTTAAATAACATAATATCTTT
>NW_021845508.1:0-542 GCF_003651465.1 Formica exsecta
CTTTCCCTTCCTTTCGCCGACGACGGAGGAGCATTTATTCGTTTATGCGAGCCGATCTTCTTCGCGTTTGCACACGAAAACGGGATCCGCGGCACGGCACCGCGGGACGACTATCGTCTCATTTTATTACAGAACGATTATTCGACAGTATGTACTCTCCGTACACATACAGAATGCAAACGTGCGCGAGACTTCTTTCGGCCGCCTTTCGCGCTGCTTCTTTTCGTACGAGCTCACGAGAGAGAAGCGCTCCTTCTGTAGCTTCGCTCGCCTTGCGGAGGTCGCCTAGTTACAAAACTCGTTCCGCGGGCTATACGACACGGTCGCGCAGTTATCTGGCTGATGAGAGAAGAAGGGAAGAAGAAGGATAGAAAAATTAATGTACTATTCTGGAACGAGCTACATCGAAGTGTAGACGACATACGTCAATGATAAAAGTATAATAAAAAAAATATATCAGTATAAAATTAGAGAATAGTAAGAATATAATATAATATAATTATATTATGAATAATTGCAGCTATATATATATAGTAATAATC
>NW_021845509.1:0-542 GCF_003651465.1 Formica exsecta
GCAACGGAGTTTAACTACATTTGGAAGCCATGGTTAACGCCTACATTGGCGCGTGTCTGTTACACGTGAATACTGCATGTCGCTAACGTAATATAATCGCAAATTCGGATTGTTTCTCAGAGAGAAACTGTGAAATACTTTATGGCACTAATTTATACCAATTTATATCAATAAATCTGTTTATCGAAAAGTTGCATTAACTAATTTCCTCGATCTGTAAGTAGTAATATTTCTCTCATTCACATTTTACATTTTATATACTGATGTGAGACAAAAAACTTCTTTAAACGAAATAAACATGTTTTCTTAAATCTTTACTTTTAATGGAAGTAATTGTTTATTCTTAACATTATCATCATTATGAACTGTTTATTCTATGTAAAAAAAATATTAAGTTTGAAGTAAATATATATATTGCACTCTAAGTACATTATTTTATTTATACATTCAAATAACACTTTTATAGAATATAGAATTCTGTGTACTAAATAAAGTACATTGATTCTTAAAGGTGAAAAATTTAGTTTTTTTATTATTTAAAA
>NW_021845510.1:0-542 GCF_003651465.1 Formica exsecta
TCGCGTTAACTGAAACGTAGAGCCGTTCCTCACGCATTCGTAGTCGGTCATATTGCAGGACTAAGGTGACATATAACGATGACTAATAGCCGTTTCCCTCTACCAGCGAGGGCTCATCAACCATGACTGGTGCCAAGTTGAGTGCCAACCGTATAAATGGATGTTGCGCATCGTGTACACGTGTCTGGCGAGACAAGATCGCCACAGTTGGCTACACGGCCACGGTAATTCACGAGCCGACGATGAAACTGCATCGCCAGATCTGTAACATCGATATAATTACACCAAATCATACGAAATATTTATTCTCGAATTTATTACATTCTCATAACATAAGATAAAAAAACAACAGTTATTGACGTTATTTGTTGAAATAATTCCTGAAAGATTCGTGTATGAAAATAAATATATATATACGATTGCAATCATGTCAATTAATTTTATGGTAGGATATGCAAAATTTTTGAATAAAGATTGATAATATTAACATAAAACAATACATATAATATGGCTATAAAATTATCAAAAACAACGCAGGATAT
>NW_021845511.1:0-542 GCF_003651465.1 Formica exsecta
GATATATGTATATACGTAATAAAATGCCAATGTGTATTATTGTATAATAATAAAAATGACCGTGTGTACAAGTGTAGTGTAATAGCGAAAGCGATTGCGTTCGACACCCGATATATGTATACACGTAATAAAATGCCTGTGTGTATTATTGTATAATGATAAAAATGACCGTGTGTATGTGTGTGTGCGCGCCCGCGCAAAATGTAACAGCGAAAACGATCAATCCATTTTTATTCACGAATGTACAAAGTCATATTATTTTTAGTATTTGAAAATAATTCCTATTTAGTGTTTAATGCATATTATGTATAACGAGAATGTCTATTTTACATATGTTGCGATATCCAATAGATTAATATATTTTCTAAAGAGATCCTAGGTTAATGTACTTTCTAAGACTTTCTAAAACTATTTTTGTTTCCAAATAATTTTAATTTATTGTTTGATGAAACATCGACGATAAAATGCAGTGGAAAAGAATTATGTACGTAACGCTATATATATATAAGAGAATCGATAATAGTCTGTAAAATATATTTTGT
>NW_021845512.1:0-543 GCF_003651465.1 Formica exsecta
TAAAAAAAAAAAAAAAAAAAAAATGACAAATTTTGTAAATGTAACGAAATGTTTGTAATAATGTTCATTCTTTTTAATTTTTCTTTTCGAGTAATTTTTCGAGAATACGTTATGAAAGAATGTTACGATAAGCTGAAAGTTATGTCGATAATAAAATGGCAGATATCGTCCAATATTTTCGCGATCGTTTAAGCTGATTAAAGTGATTACGATGAAAATTGGCGAAGCGTTAAAATCGCGCGACACGCGTAGGTCACATTCGCACTTTTTGTCACACCCTTCGGCTTCCCCCTTCGTCGCATTGTTTGCCCTTCTTCTGAACATCGACGCGTATCGATTTCGCGCCAATTTCTACGCTCGGTTTTAATTCGGACCGACAGGCACGCCTTGTGATTTATTGTGCATTTATTTTGAAATTCGAGACACCCGAGACCGTGGCCTGAAACGAACACGAACCGCTGATTGCTAATAAAGGTAAATACGCTGGATCAAAAATGAATGCTAGAGAATGGTGACGCTTATCGTGGATATATATATATATAT
>NW_021845513.1:0-543 GCF_003651465.1 Formica exsecta
AACTACGACGAAGTCGAATGCGGCAATCGACCCCGGTCAAGCTCGTGCAAAAGACACGGTCGGCGAACGTACACGTCGCCGTGTATGTGTTCTTTTCTCGAACCGTCGATCCATGCCGGCGAATCGTACATGCAACTGGACGATACATTGATGACACTTACCTGGAACAAAGAAAAGAGAAATTGTACGTTAGAGAAATGCTAGGGGGAAACGTTCGCGTGGAATTTCGCTGAATTATCCGTTTTTACGCCGATACCTTGGAACGAGAATAACGAATCAATTTCTTGACTCGGAGGTGAAAGAACGAATGTTCTATATATTTATAATTGATGTCAGAAAGAGATAAAAATGATGTGATATATACAGGGATGATTTTTTGATTTCGTAGATAATCTCTACAGAGCTAATCTTATATGAATAATGTAACAATTATTAAAATGTTAATATATTAATCTTGCTCTTCGTTTTTTTGCTCTCTCTCCCTTTCTATTTTTAATTTTCTTCTTCTTTTAAATTGTCAGATGACATTTTCTATTCTCACTC
>NW_021845514.1:0-543 GCF_003651465.1 Formica exsecta
CCTATGTTTTATCGAGATTTATAACTCTCTGAAAAAGAATCATTTTTTCACTGTAACAACGCCAGATCGGAATTATTGGCGAGTGATCAAGACAATCACATCATGACGTCGTATCTGACGTACTTCGTTGCAGCAGGTGCCAATAATACTCGACTAATACGCAACTATGACGGCACTGTAAGCGTTTGCCTCGCTTTTCTGCCAAGATTAAAGTTAGAAATTGAAAAGAAAATATAAAAATTCGAGGAACTTGAGAAAATATAATTTAAAAAAAATTGAGAAACTAAAGTTCTCTGAAAATTGAGAAATACTGTGATAAGTTAAGAAATAGTGAGATAACGACCATAATTCGAGATAATAGAAAATAATTATATATATGTGTAGTAAGAGAATAATAGAAGTAATTGAACCAAAAATTCGTTAATTATTTCTTGCAAAATCATTACTTCTCTTCTTTATCGATATTAAATAAGAAATATTAAGAAAGGGAGTGCTTTCACACCTTAGAACCGTTTTCGAGCCGCAACTGAAAATTTCTAAATT
>NW_021845515.1:0-543 GCF_003651465.1 Formica exsecta
CACAAAATACTGCAACATTCACGACAGCAGCCGTGCATTAAGCATGAACAAGTGATATTAACGGACGATCAATCATTGTTATTACGAGCTAATTAAAAGTTGTATCGATCGGGCAAGATCTGATTTTCTCGTTCCGCATCGTCGACCCGATGAATATTCCACGCGCCACTGCGAATTGTTTGGCAAACCTGATGCTTTTATGTGCGCTTATATATGTGTGCCGTCAGTTTTACGCCGCTCGAAAATCGAGCGGCAAAAAGCCGCGACCTGATCGATCGCGTTAGCGAGTGTTACGCGCGAGTTAATACGTAAAATCGTGTTGGCTGAATAATACATGGGCAAACGCGGGAGGGATTTGTTTTTTGCCGGACGATGACTAAAGCGCGCCATCGACCTTCGTGCGTGATCATTTTCACCATTTCATTAGATATTAATGCGGCGAGTGTATCACCACCGTTCGATTTAATAGACCCGTCCCGATCCATCGAGAGCTCCTGTTTGCGCGATTCGATAGTAATACCGCGATAACTTTATACGTCAATA
>NW_021845516.1:0-543 GCF_003651465.1 Formica exsecta
TATATATATACATACAAACATATATATCTCAGAGATGTTGATCCCTATCCATATATGTTTTTGAAACACTTGCGTTCATCATATGTATATATTAACCTCGCGGATCTAATAATGATTAATCGTTCTTCGCCCGAAGTGAAGGTAATTAGCCGCGCTGTTTTCGATTCTACTCCGTTATCGCTATAATGAAGTCGTGGAAAAAAAATATGTAGTTTTGAAACAAGTCTTATCTCTCTCACGCGCGCGCGAGCGAATTCCAGTTCACATCAACAATACTTGCGTGTTACTTATTGTTAGATAAAATTTTTCACAACATGCCCTATTCTTCATATTTATAATGTAAAAATATTAATATCATACATTGCACTTGTCTTCTTGAAACAGCGTATTTTTAAATCGAATATTGCAATTATAATATTTAGTTTACCCTTTCTTGTTATTTCCTTAGGAATAACTCTTTTTTATCTTTGATCAAAAAGGTTGAAATATGTCAATACGTCTTTGTTTCTATTTTCGAAATTTGCAAACGTCTCAAGTTCCCCC
>NW_021845517.1:0-543 GCF_003651465.1 Formica exsecta
TATTTAAATATTTAAATCAAATACGACATATTAAATCTAACATGAGGTATATTTAATTTAAATACTTAAATATTTCGATTAAAGAGAAACAAAGAAATCGTAATACACGGTCTATCTCACGTCACGTTAGGCTACACACAAACAAGGACATACATTGCAAAATGTAATAAGAGGAAATAAAATAAATTTTTTCTTATTTTAAAATATTCGTTTTTGACAAATTAAAAAAAATAATATTATCTCCCTCTTTCATATAATTTGTTGCATAAATTTTTTTGTTGTTCAAATTATTATTGCCATCCTCATTTTTTAGCGCGTATATAGTTTTGCATTTTATCTACAAACTGCGTGGTAAAATAGTTTTTACGCGAAAAGGTTTTCTCGATTTAATGAGGAAATACACTTTAAGATAGCAAAACGAAAAAAGTCAAGAGAGTAAATGTACTCGATAGTTGTGTCAAAGATAAACAAATCGGTCCTGTCATCGAAAACGAGCGGATAGTGCGTCATATGAGACACGTACGCAAAATACACGATATGTAT
>NW_021845518.1:0-543 GCF_003651465.1 Formica exsecta
GATGATATTTCTCCGCGTGCGCGGTTTGCTATTTGTCAGGAGATGGATGTTAATAGATACCGCGGCCCCGGCGAGAAATATCGAAACTTGGTAGAAAACTTACGGGGGCGGCCGTAAATTCTCAAATAACCGGAAGAGAACTGTGCCGCGAACTGCGCCCGGCGTATTCCACCCGCCGCCCCCACATCTCGAGAATGTCAACGCGCGGAAGATTCCGACCGTTTTCCAACGATAACCGGCTCGAGGAGCCGGACAGAAGGGAACCTTGTTGCGTAACTATTAATAAAAACTTCGGTATTGCGCGATATAAACTTTACGTTGCACGACGAAGGAGAGCGTTTATCTTCTTCCGTTGTTTGCTGTCAGTAAGTTAAATGAATCGATGTGCTTAAGAAAATGAAGAATATCAAAGAAAATAATTGAAGATTGTTGTAATGATCAAGAAGGCATTAAAAGGCATTAAGAATCTATTCTTCGAAATATCGGTTATGTGAATAAAATATAATAAAATACTAATTTTTATAACATCTTTTTAACATCTCC
>NW_021845519.1:0-544 GCF_003651465.1 Formica exsecta
AGCAGTTACATGCAACATCATTCCCTACGAGACTCAGTCGAACGCAAAAGGTTAAACTTAAGGAAGTACACGATCAAAGTACTATTTCCTGAACTTTAAAGATCTTCTTTTTACAGTTTTCTGCCGGCGACAGCGTGTGTCGTTCAATTTTAAAATTTTTATTACCGCGCCAATGCACATATTGCATATGTTCCACTAATTCGCGATTAATAAAAACCACGATTGGTTGACCGGTTGACGGTTCTTTTTTCTTCCCCCTCTTTTCCCATCGCAGTCGATATATACGGTGATTTCTCGATAAGTGACCTCGGTGTGTATTACCTAGATTACCATTGAATTTTCTGCTCTCTCTCTCTCTCTCTCTCTTTCTCTTTATCTATCTATCTCGCTATCCGCGCGGAGATTCTCGATGGTCAGAGTCAGTCAATATATTCGGGACGATAAAGAAGGGGATGAGAGAGATTCTTGGTAAAGGGATGAGAGAGAAGGGTGCAAAACGGTCGCAAGGGGGGGGGGGGGGGCGAATGGCGAAGGGAATAGGAAG
>NW_021845520.1:0-544 GCF_003651465.1 Formica exsecta
TCTCTCTCTCTCTCTCTCTTTTTCTCTCATATGGTCGGCAATAAAATATTCCATCAGGCTTGTTTCGGTCAGTGCCTTCTTCAACGTCCTTGCTATCTCTTCCCGCTAATGGATCCTGTCGATTTCTCGTATATGAGAGAGCTCATGCCCGCGTTCTCATACACTATCACTAAATGTATATACGGAGTGTTCAATAAATGGTATGTATAAAAAATAATAAAATTAGAGAAAAACTTTTTTATCCAATATAATATCGATTTTTTGGGCAGAAATTTTATCGAAAACTAGAGATAAACAGAAATAATTTTTCAGTTCGGTCTCTTATCTTGCAGAGTTTAAAAAAAAATGCATATAGATATAGGAAGATAATTAAATCACAATTGGAAAATTCCAACAACATCATTACATAATACTCGTTTTATAGCTTTATTTTCGTCCGATTTCTTGAATCGTTCGATATCAGGATCGATATCGGTTGACAACCATCACAATCGCCGAGAATATCGAACACCCATTTCTCGTCTTTCTCGTAAAGAGCATCGCC
>NW_021845521.1:0-545 GCF_003651465.1 Formica exsecta
CTTTTTCACGGATACTCGTATCGCGATACACAATTCCTGGAAACGAAACGCGAAGGCTCGTCGAACGATTCCCGGAATCGGCGGGAGAAGGAGGGGATGGGGAGCGAGCTTCATGTCGTCGCGAGCATCGCGAGCGTCGCGAACTATGTAGGCTGTGTTCCGAAATTCACTGCTAGATTTTTTTAACTAGAAATCTATAACATATGTAACTAGAGATTTCTAGTACTGACATCGAATTTTAGAACATGGTCATAGTTGATTTTCGGCCATGTTCTTACAAAATTTTGAGAGAAAAGGTAATTTTTTATGTTTTTAGATTGTCTCGAGCGCATTTCGTTACGGAGAATGAGAAAAAAGATTTATGGTATATTTAATTCACTGTTACGTACTTGCCGTATACATATTTGCTATTTCGTCGATGTCGATTTCCGATTTGTTTTAAAATTTTGTGAAGACACGTTTGCAAATTTATGTAATTTAATATAATTTAATACACTTTCGTAGCGTGTTTATTTTTGCGTACACATTCGCGTATTCGAAGGAAT
>NW_021845522.1:0-545 GCF_003651465.1 Formica exsecta
AAGAACGCAGACGGACATATACGATCGTCAAGACTTTCATCGGGTAAAACATTTGCATGCGTCCGGAAGATAATAGAATCATTAAAAGAATGCCACACTAATGCCATTTAAAAGTATGCCACCGGATCAAAGTATTGTAGAAGACTTGAAAAATAGTGACACCGTTATAGACTGCATCGTCCAGTACATAATAATAGATCCCACGCTTTTAAACTTCCTACTATCATTTCCGCGCTTTTTTAATAATTTTATAAAATTAATATGAGAAATGCAAATATCACGCTTTTGATGAATAAAAACGTTAAAACATGATTTAATTTTATTCTTTCTAATACAATTACTGCAAAAAAGGGATCAGATATTCTTCTATTTACTTAGTTATTAATAGTAGTATTAGAAATCTATTATTGTTTTAAATTAATATATAAATATATAATGATATTATTATTAATAGTTATTAGTAGCCTTTATTAGTTAATTTGTTATTAATAGTTAGTTAAAATAAATATAATAATAATAAGAAAAATGACTTATTATTTATAATT